>NC_142199.1:145000-235000 GCF_026936395.1 Plectropomus leopardus | reverse complement strand
GAGCAGCTCCTCTCCTCGCCCCTCCTCCTCCTCCTCCCCCTCCTCCCTCCCTCTGACCAGCAGCGCTCCCTCCTCTCAGGCTCCTCCCCCTCCTCACAGCTCTAGGTGAGGCTCCGCCCGTCACCATATATGGTTAATTAAGCATATATGAATAACATAAATAACAGTGTGTGTGTGTGTGTGTGTGTGTGTGTGTGTGTTCAGTCAGTACCCCTGTCTGTGGACCGTCGGCTGCAGCGAGCTAAGCCCCTCCCATTCCCCCTGCACCGCTCTGCATGGTCCAATCAGCAGCGAGAGCCTCATGCAGCCAGCCAGTCACGGCCGAGTGGGCGGGGCCGCCTGGCCAACTGGCCCCACCCACTCATTCTGAGGAGGGATGTGATTGGCCAAACAGAGGTGAAGGCTGCTGGGCAACACTGGGGTCTACTGGTTTCTACTGGTGGCTTCTGGTTCCTCTTGGTTTCTATTTGTTTCTCCTGGTGGCTAGAGGTTTTCTACTGCCAGCTACTGGTTTTTCCTGGTTTCTGTTGGTTTCTTCTGGTGGCTGCTGGTAACCACTGCTGGCTACGGCTCATTTCTAGTGGTGGCTATTGGTTTCTACTAATTTCTATTGATAACCACTACTGGCACCTGGTTTCTACTGGTGGCTATTGCTTGCTACTGGTAACCACAACTGGATAGTGGTTTTAACTGGTAACCACTGCTGGCTACTGCTGGTTTCTACTACTGGCTACTGGTTTCTACTGATGATGGTTACTACAAGATGATGCCAGAGACCAGTAGAGGATGTCAGAGACCGGTAGATGATGTCAGAGACCAGTAGATGATGTCAGAGACCAGTAGAGGACGTCAGAGACCAGTAGAAGACGTCAGAGACCAGTAGATGATGTCAGAGACCAGTAGAAGACGTCAGAGACCAGTAGATGATGTCAGAGACCAGTAGAGGACGTCAGAGACCAGTAGAGGTAGTAGATGGCATCAAAGGGACAGTGAGGTGAGCTGGCGGCCCCCCCCGCTGTCCGTATATATATTTATCTGTAAAGTCCATCAGCTGCTTCAAACTCACATTCAGATATTTAATGACAAAATAAACACCAAATGGATGTTTTTACAGCTGCTGCATGTTGTTTGTTTGTTTGTTTGTTTGTTTGTTTGTTTGTTTCTGTACGTTAAACAAATTGTTTAACAGAAGAAAATAATAACGGTGTTAAATTCTCCACTTTGATATGTGATGTCTCCGTGTTTCCTCTGCTGCATGACACGCCGTCACTCTGCTCTGTGTCAATAAAGTTTCAGCCGTCACTGCTCTGTGTCAATAAAGTTTCAGCCGTCACTCTGCTCTGTGTCAATAAAGTTTCAGCTGTCACTGTTAAATGGTTTGTTTCTGTAAAGGTCAGATAATGTACGAGGATTCGGACCCTGGACTGGACTATTTCACATGGTGTTGTACTTCCAGCAGCCACTAGGTGGCAGCAGAGGGGACTTAATTTCCGTGTTTCATTTATCGACTAAACCACGTAAATATCACGTAAATCCAATGATAACTGTCCCTCAAGGCTTATGTCCTGTTGCCACTAGGTGGCGCTATCACGACTCGTGGATGTTGTTATACAGATGTGTTCGGGGCGGGATTCTTATCAAACTTATGAGGTTTCAGGCAGACCGGACAATGTACACCAAAGTTTCAACAATTTCCTGTTGTATGGCGAGACATCCAAAATTGTACGTCACATAACGGGAAAACCGTTAAAGTTTTGAGCAGAACTGTGATAACTTTTCATCACCAAACGATTGAGAATGGACACACCAATTCTGAAGTCGATCGGATGAAACCTGTAGGACAAGATGGCAAAAGTACGAGGCCCGAAATCGCCAAAAGGCTCTTTTGTGCGTCGGGGCACGATATGTGAGTGTACCGAATTTCATAATTGCAGCTGAAACAGGCCATTGGGGCTACACGTTAGGGGGTGCTGTGGAGCCATTTTGCCATGCCCGTGTCCGAAACCACCAAAATATGAAGTTTTGGTGCCAGGCTGGACGAGCGTACCAAGAGTTTTTTGAGGTTTTTTTGGAGTTTTTGTTTAGACCTCCAAAATGCGACACAATGATTAAACATACTAATTATTATTAAGTTTATATATATATATATATATGTATATATATATATATATGATTGTTATTATTATTATTTTTATCTATCGAGACTTTTATTTTGATATGCATATCGTCTTATTGTGAAGGATAAACGGAAGCAGACCTCCGCGCCCCGGAAGTTGTGGTGTTAGCATTGGCAGCTAACGTGTGAGGCGGATATCAGTTTCTGGACTCAAACTTCGCTTCAAAGGTTCGTCTTATGTTTTGTTTCTAATTTATCGCGTTATCGCGAGAGTTTCTGACGTCCGGGAGGAGACGTTTACCGGCAGCTCGTGACCGCGAGGCGGAACATTAACGGGTTAATCTGACGCTGCAGCTGTGAGAAACTGATCAATGAAAACGGATCTGTGATCAGTTTAACATCGAAACTGTGCGCTCAGACGGTTAATCGATTAACTGGATATGAAGCAGAAACATGTCTGATACCTGTGTGACGGATGAATGACAACAACAACAATAAAAATAAAAACAACAACAACAATAAAAATAAAAACAACAACAATAAAAATAAAAACAACAACAACAATGAAAATAAAAACGACAATGATAGTAAAATTCTCTGAATATTCGTCGCGTGTTATTATGTTCAGATCATCTGTGAGATTTCATGTAAAAGCAGTTTTTAAAGTGTTAATTTTTTTTATGTTTCAATTTGAAAAAAATGAGAAAAAACACTATCGGCTTTTGTTGACTGACACCAGTTATTTAGGGACTGTTCGTTATTTATGGGGGGGGGGCTAAATTGTGGCCTTTTTAAAAACATTTTTGGAAAGGAAGCAAAGTCTCTCTCTATATGTGTGTGTGTATGTGTGTGTGCGTGTGTGTATGTGATTTTTTATGTTTTATTTTTTTCTAGATCGTTTGAGTTGGCACGTTGTAATTTTACGTTTTGCACCTCTTTTTTATTGTTTAATAATGTATTATATTAGTAATTATTTCTTACTGTTGTTTTGCTGCATTTCTGCCTCACAGCTGCTGTGACACTGAATTATCTTGTCTTGTCTTGTCTTGTCTTGTCTTGTCTTGTCTTGTCTGGTCTTGTCTGGTCTTGTCTTGTCTGGTCTTGTCTTGTCTTAAGCAAATCCCGAAGAATTTCTAGAGAAAAAAAAGTCAAAATGTTTTCTTTAAAAACTTCAATTTAAAAAAAAAAGTCGAAACATTTTCCCAAAAAGGGACCAACCTTTTCTTTCTTTAAAGGTAAAGAATTTGCCAAAAACTATCAAAGAAAAAAAATCTAAATCTTTTCTTTGAAAAAAATCCTAAAAATAAGTTAAGAAAAAAGTTAATTTTTTTGTTAAAAAAAAATGCTGAAATGTTTCTTTTAAGGTTTTTTTTTTTGTCTGGAAGTATTTTTTCAACAAAAAAATTACCTTTATTTTCTTTTTTTTTTTAAAGCAAACAAAAATCTGCTGAGTGAAGAGCTGCAGCGTCATGGCTCACATCACCATCAACCAGTACCTGCAGCAGGTGAGCAGCAGCGCCGTGACGTCAGCGCCGTGATGTCATAGCTGTGACATCATGGCTGTGATATCATAGCTGTGTTAACGTAAACGTGTCTTCTTCGTTGGTGTTGCAGGTTTACGAGGCCATCGATAACCGCGAGGGCTCGTTCTGTGCCGAGCTGCTCTCCTTCAAACACCCGCATGTCGCTAACCCGCGCCTCCAGGTAAAGCCCCGCCCATTCATCTACATACTGTTGCTAGGAGACAACCTCACAGTGTGTGTGTGTGTGTGTGTGTGTGTGTGTGTGTGTGTGTCACAGCTGGCCAGTCCAGAGGAGAAATGTCAGCAGCTTCTGGAGCCGCCGTATGACGAGATGGTCGCCGCCCACCTCAGGTAGGACGGCCAATCAGAGCACACCTGCTACTCTGCATCAGAACGTGCAGGTAACCATAGCAACGTGTGTGCGTGTGTGTCTTCCAGGTGTACGTACGCGGTGGCCAATCACGACTTTGTGGAGGCGTACAAGTTTCAGACGCTCGTCGTTCAATATCCTTCATGATGACATCACACACACACACACACAGACACACACAGACAGACACACACAGACACACACAGACACACACACACACACACACACAGACAGACACACACAGACACACACACACGAGAAAAAAAAATGCTAAATGTTTTCCCTAAAAATCTCCTGCAGTCAAAAATGAACAAATGTGAAATAAAAAAATGTTTTTATTTAACAAAAAAAAAAAACCTCTGAAATATTTTGAGGAAAAAAATCACCAAAAGTTTTGAAGAAAAAGAACCAAAATGTGTTTTGTAAAAAAAATGGCAAAAAAGTTCAAAGGGAAAAAAAATCCTAAAATTAAAAAAAAAATAGCCAAAATGTTGCGTGTAGAAAGCGAGCGCAGGGACGAAGAACAATAACAACGACGACCAATCATCAGCGACGGATCCTTAACCGACACGTCCTTCCTCAGAGCCTTCCAGGCACACAAGGAGGACAACTGGTGAGGCTTAGCTTAGCTTAGCACAAACACTGGCAGTGAAGGGAAACTGTTAGCCTCATCTGTGTGTGTGTGTCTGTGTGTGTGTCTGTGTGTGTGTGTGTCTGTGTGTGTGTCTGTGTGTGTGTCTGTGTGTGTGTCTGTGTGTGTGTCTGTGTGTGTGTTAGGGCCCTGCCGGTGATGTTCGCCGTCACTCTGGATCTCCGGATATTCGCCAACAACGTAAGAAACTCTCACACACACACACTGCTGTGAGGTCAGCTGCGATGACCTCTGACCCGTGTATGTGTGTGTGTCTGTGTGTGTGTGTATGTGTGTGTGTGTATGTGTGTGTGTGTGTGTGTGTATGTGCGTGTGTGTGTGTGTATGTGTGTGTGTGTGTGTGTGTGTGTGTGTGTGTGTGTGTGTGTATGTGTCTGTGTATGTCTCTGTGTGTGTGTGTGTGTCTGTGTGTGTGTGTGTGTGTGTGTGTGTGTGTGTGTGTGTGTGTGTGTGTGTGTGTATGTGCGTGTGTGTGTGTGTGTGTGTGTGCAGGCGGAGCAGCAGCAGCAGAAGAAGGGCAAAGGTCAGCCCGGCGAGATGTTGGAGAAAGCGGCGGAGCAGCTGATGAGCTGCTTCAGAGTCTGCGCCAGCGACAAGTCAGTCACATGATCACACGCCACGACACTCAACCTGAGGCCCCGGGGCCAAATCTGGTCCCCGACGGGGTCCCCCAACCATTTTCTTACTGACCGTTAGTAACCAAAGTGTTTGACACTGTGTCCATCGGGTGCCAGAGGACAGACGGCATCAGCATAGATCAACATGAATGGGGCTGCTGTGTGTCCCCTGTCCTGAGTGTCCCCTGTCCCATGTGTCCCCTGTCCTGAGTGTCCCCTGTCCCATGTGTCCCCTGTCCTGAGTGTCCCCTGTCCCGAGTGTCCCCTGTCCCGAGTGTCCCCTGTCCCGAGTGTCCCCTGTCCTGCGTGTCCCCTGTCCCGCGTGTCCCCTGTCCCGCGTGTGTTTTAGTGAAGGACGTGTTTTGGTGTTTTTCAGTCGGGCGGGGATCGATGACTCTAAGAAGTGGGGGATGATGTTTCTGAGCAACCAGCTTTTCAAGATCTACTTCAAGGTGAGCCGCTGGTCTCCGGGTCCGGACCGTAGAGACCGCGCCGTAGTTAGTGAAGGTCGCGTCCTCACGAGACGTTTCTGATCCATCAGATCAATAAGCTGCACCTGTGTAAGCCTCTGATCAGAGCCATCGACAGCTCCAACCTGAAGAACGACTACAGCCCCGCCCAGAAGGTCACCTACAAGTACTACGTGGGCCGCAAGGCCATGTTCGACAGCGACTTCAAACCAGGTCAGACTCAGTACTACAATACTACACCTGTACTGCTGTCAGACTGCTGTCAGACCACAACAATACCACAACAGTATTACAGCAGTACTTTAGTGAGCCAGTCAGGTCAGACCCAGTATAAATACTACAACTGTACTACAACAGTACAATGTGGGCTGCAAGGCCATGTTGGAAAGCGACTTTAAGAATTGTACTGTAGTACTACTGCTGTAGTACTGCTCAGACCCTCCGGGGTTTCCAGCAGACGATTGTAGTTGTTGTTGTTGTAGTTGTTGTTTTTGTTGTTTTGTTGTTGTTGTTGTTAGTCCAAAACTCGCTGATGTCATTTTTGATATTTTCAGGTGTTTTTTTTTCTTTCATGATAAAATTAAAAACAAACCTGTTTTTTTGAGCTTTTAAAGGTACAGTAACATGATATGAAACAATGCTGTGATGATACCAGCTGAAGTAAAACAAATGTTAAAAAACACAGTAACCCCGTTTGGTACATTTCACACACTTGTCTTCTTCCTGTTGTGATAACTGTGTGTGTGTTGATGCATGTGTCCTAAATGTAGTCCAGATTGTGTATCTGAGTGTAATCAGGGAATTTCCAGCTGATGAGGTCATTTTGACCATATTTGGCATATGGAGGAAATACATGCTATTTCCACTAGGTGACCTGTCACAGTCACTGTAGCTGCTGATCACTGACATATCCCAGACTGTCAGCAGCTACACTCACACACTGACATATCCCAGACTGTCAGCAGCTACACTCACACAATGACATATCCCAGACTGTCAGCAGCTACACTCACACACTGACATATCCCAGACTGTCAGCAGCTACACTCACACACTGAGGAGGAGGAGACTCAGCATCACTCAGTTTTTCATGTTGGTTAAAAAATAAACTCAATGAAAGTAGAAATCATATTAATGCTTGATATTTTTTGTGTGCAGCGGAGGAGTTCCTGTCCTTTGCCTTCCATCACTGTCATCGATCCAGTCAGAAGAACAAGAGGATGATCCTCATCTACCTGCTGCCCGTCAAGATGCTGCTGGTCAGGAGCCCACTTTAACCAGTTTACACCAGTTTAACCACTGCACACCAGTTTACACCAGTTTAACCACTGCACACCAGTTTACACCAGTTTAACCACTGCACACCAGTTTACACCAGTTTAACCACTGCACACCAGTTTACACCAGTTTAACCACTGCACACCAGTTTACACCAGTTTAACCACTGCACACCAGTTTACACCAGTTTAACCACTGCACACCAGTTTACACCAGTTTAACCACTGCACACCAGTTTACACCAGTTTAACCACTGCACACCAGTTTACACCAGTTTACACCGGTTTAACTACTGCACACCAGTTTACACCAGTTTACAGTCGCTCAGAGTCCAGTCCTCCCAGTCTGACGGCGAAGTCTTGTTTCAGGGTCACATGCCGACTCATCAGCTGCTGAGGAAATACGACCTCATGCAGTTCGCCGACGTCACCAGAGCTGTGAGGTAAGCAGAGGCGTCATCAGTGACATCACAGTGACATCATCAAGAGTGCTGCACCTAATGATTATCTATCAATAATTGTTTTATTGATCTATTATTTTTTATTACTCGATTAGTATAACCATGAATTTACCAGAAATAACATTTTAAAACTTGTCACACACTGCAGCGCATTATTCCCCAACTTAAACTAGCCCAGACTTAACTGCTAATCTGTGTTTGACAGTCACAGTCTGGGGGCTTTTGTTTTGAAAGGGAATAAGGAAGTCAAGGTAAAACAAACATCATCTCTGTGACAGAGAGACTTTAAACTGCAGTATAAAGCGGTGCAGAGTCAACTAACGCGAGCGTCACAGGTAAAAAACGGCGAGCCACCGTTTCTGTCGATGTGCTGCAGCTGACGCGCGGCTCAGACACGCCTGACAGGCGCTGCTCAGGGGAGCAGCGTGCACACTCTCATGAGCGCTGAAAAAACAACAACGTGGTCGACGCTGCTCACGCGCTCATGACGCGCTGTGTGAAACGGTGCGACACGTGTTACGTGAATTCATCAGTGAGGTCACGGTGAGCTGTGTGTGTTTCAGCGAGGGGAACCTGCTGCTGCTGAACGAGGCGCTGTCCAAACACGAGACCTTCTTCATCCGCTGCGGGATCTTCCTGATCCTGGAGAAGCTCCGGATCATCACCTACAGGAACCTCTTCAAGAAAGTGTGAGTACCACCCGGACCGCCGCCGCAGCCCCTAATTCAGCACAAACGTCCAGCAAAACTCAACCATCAACCGATCAGAATCTGGTGGTCAAAGGTCAAGGTGACCATGTGCTTTGCAGCCTCATGAGCGCATTATCTGAACAGCTTGTTGGAATTTTTTTTATATTTGGCACAAACGTTCACTTGGGCATAAGGATGAACTGATGAGAGTTTGTTGGTCAAAGGTCAAGGTCACTGTGACCTTACATCTCTTATTCTCATTATCATTTTACCTCTCAAACACTTTAAGGGAATTTCCTTTTATTTGGCACAAACATTCAGTCAAGAATGAACGGATTAAAATTGGATGGTTGTAGGTCAAGGTCACTATGATCTTGTCTGTCTAAATACGTCATGATTGCTTTGAGGAAATTTCTTTAAATTTGGCACAAACGTCCAGTTGGACTTAACAATGATCTGATTAGATTTCGGTGGTCAAAGATCAAGATCAGAGTGACCTTCAATTCAGTTCAATTCAATTTTATTTATAGAGCCCATTTTCACAAAACACAGTTTTCCTCAGAGGGCTTTACAGCCTACGACATCCCTCTGGCCTTAGACCCTCACATTGTCTGAGGGAAAAAAAACTAAAACGTGATATTTGAAGAACGACTTCATAGTGTTTATTCAAATTTGGCACAAACATTCACTTTGAGTCACAGATAAAGTCAATCGAATTTGCTGGTCAAAGGTTAGGGTCACTGTTTTTTGCAGACTGATTAATGAATTGTCTTAAGATTACCTTGTGGAAATTTCTTTGAATTCAGCCCAAACGTCCACTTGAACTCGACAATGAACTGATGACGCTTTGATAGTCACAGTCACAGTTCCTATGACCGCGCATCTGTCTCATTCTTGCTAAAGTGATACCTCAAGAACACCTTGAGGGATTTTTTTTATATGTTTGGCACAAATGTCCATGTGGAATTAACAACAAACTGATCAGAATGGTGGATAAAGGTCACGGTCAGTGTCACAGTGACCCTGTTCTTTGTGTCCCCGTGAATATACGATCTGACAAATTCCCTTTGGGATTTTTTTTTTCAAATTTGGCAAAAAAATCTAGTTTGAGTCAAGAATGAACTCATTAGAGTTTAGAGGTCATGGTGACCTCAGAAAACGGTCCTTTTTTTAGCCGTAACTCAGGAATTCATAGACGAAGTGTGACAGAATTTGGCACAAACATCCAGCAGGATGAGGTGAAGACATGTCCTGTCCCTGTGTCCGTCCTCAGGTACCTCCTGCTGAGGACTCATCAGCTGCCTCTGGACGCCTTCCTGGTGGCTCTGAAGATGATGCAGCTGGAGGACGTGGACATCGACGAGGTGCAGTGTATCCTCGCCAACCTCATCTATGTGGTGAGTGCACGCACACACGCGAGCACACACACACACACACACACACACACACACACACACACACAGAGGAAACAGGAAGTAGACCCACTCTTCTTCTTCTTCTTCTCCGCTCAGGGTCACATCAAAGGGTACATCTCCCATCAGCACCAGAAGCTGGTGGTCAGTAAACAGAACCCGTTCCCTCCTCTCTCTTCAGTCTCTTAGACTACGTTACCCACAATCCCCTCTGGCTGCGACGCTCCGGGAAACATTCAGATCATTCTCTTTATTTTATTTTGTACTGTAAAGAAATGTTGAATAAAACGGCTGCTGGTTTATACAGCGTCTTCAACTCTTTATTCTCATCATTAACGTAAGTTCTCGAGCTATGGATGGTGCATTGTGGGTACTGGAGTCTTTATCTTTGTAAATCTGCTCACTTCAAACAGTAAAAATATATAAAGAATACCTACAGACAATTTATTAAAATTTGGCACAAACTTTGTCTTTACAATGAACTGATTAATTTTGAAGGTCAAAGGTTGAAGGTCGCTGACCTCACACCTTAACTTTGACAGAACTTTACACAAGCGTCTGACAGGACAAAATAATGACGTTTTATCTTCAAAAGGTCAAAGGTCAGCGTCACATTAGATTTCTCCCGTTTGTCTCAGAAACAGAAATAATGTTAAAATTAAAATAAAACACAACAAACCACAGATGAAGAAACTGAGACGCAGAAACCACATTTTCACTCCTGAACTCTGACGATTCTGTACGCGGCTGAACGATGGCGGCGGTGGCTGAACGATGGCGGCGGCAGCTGAACGATGGCAGCGGCTCAGCGTCTCTCGGGGTACTGGTTGACTTGTGGGGTCATGTGATCTTTGGCCTCCTCCAGCCTTGGTCTGATCCAGCTTAGGTAGCGGGACAGTTTGGTGAACACCAGACCGCCGGTGCCGTCCTGGCAGCCCGAGGACGACGACATCAGCAGCCCGGTCACGTATGCCGTCCCACGCTCCTCCGTGGCGACCGGCGTCCCTGGCAACAGGCCACCACATGGCCGGGCGCTGACTGAGGGCTCGGACCTGCTGCTGTGGTAGTTTTCTGCTCTGTTTGGCGTCTCTCGGGCGCCGCTCCGGTTTTGATACGCTGTGTGTCCGTTTGGGCTCCCCTGGACGCCGTTCTGCCGCCTCATGCAGAACATTTTGTTGCTGAGCGGGTGCGAGACGTTAAGCTGAGCGCGGCACTCGTCCAGCGTCATGTAGACCAGGTCCCGGGTCCGCCCCGCCGCACCCGTCGTCCCAGAATGCATCAGGATGTTTTCGCAGAAGTCCTTGGTGGGCAAGCAGAGGTGGCGGAGGGTGGGGCCAAAGCGCAGGGGGCCGACCAGCTCCAGAAGGGCCAGGTCGTTGTCATGGTGACCTGGACGGAAACGGTCATGGACGTGGACTGCCCGCACAGGGACGACCACCAGGTCATCGTCGTCGCCTACGAGACGAGAATTTACCGTCATCCAGTGGACTTTTATTGTGAAGTCGATCTTCAATTTAAAAATAAAAGTCAGCAGATTTTGTGCTTTGATTAACCCTTTGAAACCTGAGCAAACTGATTTCTGTCAAAAGAGAGAAAGAAAGAAAGAAAGAAAGAAGAACTGGCCCAGCAATTAGTGACAAATTAAGAAATAACAACAAAAAATACAACAATATTAACTAAAAATGAGTGAAACAAACAAACAAACAAGGAAATAACCAGGACAAAGTCAGTAAAATGTTATAATTTTGTAACGTAATTTAAATGTGTAATTATGATAATTATAAATGTAGTTTTTCCTTTTTTTTCCTTTATTCCTAGATATTTTTCTCCAGCCGCTTCCCTAGTTTTTTGTTTAATTATTATTTTTCCTCGAGCCTTTTCTTTTTCCTTTGGCCTTTTTTCCTGTTTTTTTTTCACCATGCTTTTTTTTTTATCTTTTGTCTTTGCTCCGTCATAGCTTTTCTGCTTTCTTTGTCATAAAAATATTTTCCCTTGCTTTTACTTTTGTCCTTCACATTTCTTTAGCTGTTTTTAAAAACTTTTTCTTTTTTCTTTTCATTAATTTTTGATAATTTTCTTGTACTATTTTGTATTTTAGTATTTTGTTGCTAATTTTTGGGTAATTTCTCAGTTCATTGCTCATTGTCGTCTTTTCATATTTATGTGTAATTTTTTAAAAAATTTAAGCCAGTCTGTTCAGGTTTCAAAGGGTTAAATACCCGAACCTGACTCTATTAAACTGTCATCTGTCCACATACTTTTGGCCTCATAGTAAATGTAATAATGCAGCGTTCAGTACCGGCGACCACGAAGACATCGGAAGGTCGGAGGTCGGACCCCGAGTCCGGGATGAGGCAGCGGGCGGCGGTCAGGACAGAGCGCCGGCCCAGCACCACGCCGCCACAGAGCTCCGCCCCTCTGCTGTCCAGCAGGGTCACCTGAAAGAGCAAAACGAACGCATCATGTAGTGCTGAGCCTCCGCCTTGCTGTGATTGGCTGAGGCGCTCTCACCTGCCAGGGCCACGCTGAAGCGGAGGAGTTGAAGCGCTCAGGAAGTCGTCCGCAGGGGAACTCCACTGAGGACACAAACACGTCGTTAGTGCGCCTGTAAACAGGAAATGTGTGGTGGTCACGGCGGTGGCGGTGGTGTCAGACCTTCAGGCAGGCAGCTCCGCCCGTCCTTCTGCAGTTTGAAGCCCGGCAGGCAGGAGCAGCTGAAGGACTGATAGGACGCCGCGCACAGCTGGTGGCACGCCATCGGCCCGTCCGTCGGACACTCTGCAGATTCTGAGACACACGGAGACAATCAGAGGCAAACGTCACGTCACACCTCAGAGGGGCGGGGCTAACTGTCACTGTAGGCGTGGTCCAAACCTGCAGCGGAGCCCTGCGGTGCAGGCGACGGCTGTCCGCCCTCTCCCAGTGCTCCCAGTTCACAGACTGGTCCGTAGTAAGGGGCGGGGCAGGAGCAGTTGAACCCGCCCACTCTATCGGTGCAGTTCCCTCCGTGGAGACAGGGGTCAGGAAGGCACTGGTCCCCATCTGACCACAGATCAATACATTAACTGATCACAAATCAATCACACTGATCACAGATCAATCACACTGATCACAGATCAATACATTAACTGATCACAAATCAATCACACTGATCACAGATCAATACATTAACTGATCACAAATCAATCACACTGATCACAGATCAATCACACTGATCACAGATCAATACATAATCTGATCACAAATCAGTCACACTGATCACAGATCAATACATAATCTGATCACAAATCAATCACACTGATCACAGATCAATCACACTGATCACATCATCAATACATTAACTGATCACAGATCAATACATAATCTGATCACAAATCAGTCACACTGATCACAGATCAATACATTAACTGATCACAGGTCAATCACACTGATCACATCATCAATACATGGTTTGATCTCACATGATTATAAATGTAAACTGTTTAAAGGAACAGAATAAATGAGCAGCAGCTTTAAAACGTAAGAAAAATGTGATAAAAGTAAGAATCAAATAAAAAAGAAGCACAAATGTTTTTTCTCTTAAACTTCAACTCACCAAAGTAAACCGTCCAGAAGGCCTCCTGAACGCCGCGGACACACCAGTGACACCAGTGACACCAGCATGTGACAGTTACAACCAGTTAAACCAGCATGTGACAGTTACAACCAGTTAAACCAGCATGTGACAGTTACAACCAGTTAAACCAGCATGTGACAGTTACAACCAGTTAAACCATCACTTTATAAAATTAAAACCAGTTAAACCATCACTTTATAAAATTAAAACCAGTGAAACCAGCATGTGACAGTTACAACCAGTTAAACCATCACTTTATAAAATTAAAACCAGTTAAACCATCACTTTATAATTAACACCAGTTAAACCATCACTTTATAAAATTAAAACCAGTTAAACCATCACTTTATAAAATTAAAACCAGTTAAACCATCACTTTATAAAATTAAAACCAGTTAAACCATCACTTTATAATTAAAACCAGTTAAACCATCACTTTATAAAATTAAAACCAGTTAAACCATCACTTTATAACGATGCGATGCACGCTCTGCATTAACCGTTTAGGCTCTGACCGTCTTGGCCGTGTCCTCAAAGTACTCTCGCGCCTCCTCGTGGTTGCAGATCTCCTCGTAACATTCCCGCTCCAGGTTCCCCTGCAGGATCTCCTCCACCAGGAACGAGTTGGCCCGTTTCGAGCGCAGGAACACGGAACGCTTCTGACCGTCCTGGAACACTTCGTACAGTGAAATTCAAAATCTGTAGTTAGACGCGTAATGCGGGGAACTCATAAATAATGATTTCAATTAATATAATTATTAAGAAAACGATTAAAATGCGTGATTATAACAAAGGAATTTAAATATAAGGTAAACAGAGAACATACACACGTATTTGTTTATAGAAGAGACGTCAGATATTCAGTATTTTTACTTTTTTGCACAAAGTAAGCATAAATTTTACATGTGATGTCATACAAGTAATACGCCTTTAATGCTTTTTACACAGTTTTGAATAATTCTGACCTTTGGTTAACTTCTTATTATTACATAATAATTTCTTTGTTATTAATTCTAAATTATGTAGGTTTACAGTTTAATCTCTACAGTAAATAATATTTATCACAAATAATTATGACTGTATGTTGAAATTTTTACAAATTGTATCATATATGCAATGTAGTTTCTGTTACATATTTAAAAATAAATATAATCTTAAGTATAATGTGTGTTTATCAACTTCATCCTAATTATATCATAAACATAGCTTATTACATAATACTTGATTGCACTGTAACCTTTGATAATTGATAATGATAATTATCATTTATACTTTGTTGTGTTTATGGCACAATAAATCACATTTTTTAAATTTTAATTCCAATTGCACTTAAACTATAATTACCGCATTAACTGTTATTACTTAGTAATACACATACATGGTAAAAACCCTTATAACATAATTATAGTTGTAGTTTTCAGAGTTAATAAATTAATATCTTTCTTATTATATCTTACCAACGACGATATAAAACCTGTTTTTCTTGTTATATATGGAGTCGAGTTTCTAAGTTTAACATATTTAAACACAAATTTAGTATAAATCATAATGTAAATATTAATCAGCTGCATCATAGTTGCATCATCAATGTAGTTTTTACTTCATAACTAAGAAATTAATAACCAATTACTAATAACTAACTAATTAATAATTTTTAATTTCTGATTTAATTTCTTGACATAATCAAAGCAGCGTAAACTGTAATTATGACACACTGAGTGGAGATCAAATTATAATTATGACAATTTTATATAACCACTTTGGATTAATAATTCACAGTTATCTTTTTTAATGTTCAACATACCTAAAGTATAAATAGTATGTCATCTTTACGACTTAGTTAAATGTATACATAACACGGAAAGTTATGTTTGTATTGAACACTTCGAAGTATGACATATTTAGTTATGCATGTAATATAAATTATATTTCACTGTGCAGAAATCGGCATCATAGTTCTATCAAACTGAGTCAGTCAGTAATTTAACAGTAACTGTTTTGACGTTTTTGTCGTTTTGGCACGTTGGTGCATAATTGTGTTCTTAATCATGATAAAAACGACACAAAAACCGGATGTGTTTGGCACGAATGGTGCACCGTAGCTTTTCAGAGTTTATGTTTCGTGTCAGTTTTTTTTGTTTTTTATTAACTGTATTATGGTGCGTTATAAATGAAATAGTTCAACGACACACTGATAAACAAACCAGAGACCCCAGAGGTCAGAGGTCAGAGGTCAGAGGTGTCCTACCTTGTCCTTGGATTAGAACCTGAAGGAAACAAGTGAAGAGGTAGAGAAGAGACGCTCGACAGCACGCCGACATGATGCTGGCTGCCATGACACTGACTCAGCTACACACACACACACACACACACACACACACACTTCATTAAACTACATTAAATCTGCTGCTCAGTGTTCAATATGACAAATATTAAAAATATGAAAGTATGAACGAGTGGAGCAAAACATCCGAAATGTGATCAGTTCTTCGAAGTCAGGCGTCTGTCGTTTTACAGACAGATTTATTCGACACTTTTTCAAAAATATGCTGTTTTCTTTCGACAGTTTTTCACCTATTTGCGTTTCAGTGAAGAGTTAAGATAAAAACGACAGTTCTGGTAAACGCCGTGTCCCCGCGCTGGACTCTGTCCTCAAAACAAGCAGCGCGTCCGACCTCTGAAACTTCAGCCGTCCGTCTGTTGATTTCAGACAAACAAAAGATTAATCATTGAAGACGATTCAAATAACGGACACAACGTGCAGAAAAATCCAGCTGCTCTTCATGCAGCGACACGGCAGCCCATTAAAAATGAGATTCTCTTTCTTATATTTGCACATCAGTTCATCAGCGCTGAAATTCAGATACTTCGAATTACTGCTGTTCTATGAAGACACAGAAAATACCAAAATATATCGAAGGTGACTTCCCAGAGTCAAAGGTGACAACTCAGATTTCTCAACAATCAATGAATACTTTAACCCTTTCACACCTGGATCAACCTCAGTTTTCTTCCTTTCAGTAGCATTGAAACCACTTCAACTGGACTGATTTCTTTCAGAAAAACATGGTGGGCGACTGCGCTCGAAATGTTCTGCAATCTTTAAAATAGTATAAATTATGTTGATAAGAAAATAAGTTGACAAGAAAATGATCTGAAAACCAGTGGGGGGTTATTATATATGATCAAAAAAAGTGGGGTTAAAAATGTCCAAAGTACATTTAAAATTATGTTAATCATATAATTAAAATTATGTTTCAGAAAGTATTTATTTGTTTAGCACTTTCTGACGTTTTCTGTCTTTCTTTTTTTCTTATTTTAAGATTATTTTCATGTCACTTTTTACTAATTTATTGCTTTTTTAAAAATTGCTTTGCCAGTCGGCTTCAGTTTTCAGAGGTTAATCCAGGACGAGTTTCCAAAGTGACATCTTCAGACGGCTTTCTCTGGTTCCACCCACAACAACCCAAATTCAGTTTGTCTGATTTATTAACTGAATAGTATTTCCAAGAATGAACGTGCAATCTCAAAAATAAAATCATAGAAGAAAATATGAAATGTTAGAGCTATGAGTAATTGAGTACATTTTCAACAATTACCAAAAATGAAAATTTATATTTTCAAATAAAAATCTGCATTGATAAAATCTTGATGACATATATACGTATATACATATACTGTACATAAATAATCCCTGTGAAAAGTGGGAATGTGTTAATGACAAACAAAAAAAGAAATGAACCACAAATTAGGAAGAAATTAGGAAAAAGTACAAGGAAATTACCTGAAAATTCACAAATAAAAAAATATAACATCATTTTAAATATGTAATGATTTGAATTATCGATAAACTTTTTCCCTATTTTTTTCTTTTTTTCCTTGACATTTTCCCTAGCTTTTCAAAAATAATTTTCTAATTCTACTATTTTTTGAAAACATTTGCTCAGAGTTCAAAGGTTTAAATACGTGTTGCTCCAGGTTTTAAAGGGTTAAACTTCAATGAAAAAAAATAAGTAGGCAAATTAAATTTGTAATATTTGATTTCAGACACACAAAACAAAAAGTTCAGACTGTTATTGAGGTTTTCTTTATTTTGCATCGGATTCACAAAAGCTCATTTGTGACAGTGATGGATAAAAAACTACAGGAAAACAAACGCTGTCATTCACAGATTTATTCATTATTTTTTAATAAAACTGAAAATGAAAGTTTCCTAACATGCCAGCTTAATCAGCTGATGTCAGGTGATGCTCTCTGCTACCTAAATCGGCAAAAAGTAGGAACGAATTCACTTTAAGGCGACCGCATGTTGAACAGCGTTGATGCAGCTCTGCTGCCCCCTGGTGGCCAAACAAAAATAATTAATACAGATTTTTAAAACGGGTAAATGTGGTCAAAGTTTTTCAGAGTTTGAAATGTGTTCAGAAACGTGAAAGTTACGTGAGAGGCACAAAGTGCCGCTGATCTCCGCTCGGTGGACTTCGGCGATGAAATCCTGCCGTCCTACAGGACCAGCCTCTGGATGGCGCTGCTGTGCCGTCGCACTCGGCTGCCGCTCTGCTCTTTGAGCATCAGCTTGTCGATGCCTTCGTGGATCCAGCGGATGTACTTGGACACCTGGGTGTAGATGCCGTACTTTCCTTTGCGAGCGCAGCCTTCGCCCCAGCTCACGATGCCCGTCACAAAGTAGGTGTCGCGGTAGCGTGTGACGTGTGGCCCTCCACTGTCGCCTTGGCAGGCATCCTTGGCTATCGTGTCGTAGCCGGCGCAGAACATGCGGGTGGAGATTCGCAGCTGGGTGGATTCGATGCAGGTGAGGCGATCCACGTAGGGCAAGGTGAGGCGCTGCAAGATGGTGGAGGGCTGCCGACCTTCGCCGAGACGCCCGAAACCGCTGACCATGCCGTCCGGCTGCCGCATCAACACCTGCGAGAGGAGGGAAGAGCTTTGATCATTAAAGGTCAAACGTCAACTTCACAGTGACCCTGCAAAACATGGTTTGGGCCATAACTCAAGAATTCACACACAAACATGGAAAAAGTTGATATGAACTCTGCGGTGTCTATCAGTGAGCTGTGGGGGTTCACCTTCTCGGCGAAGTCCTGCTCTGGGATGCAGGCCGGCAGGATGAACCTGCTGAACTTGATGGGCGTGGCCAGTTTGATGAGGGCGATGTCATTGTGGTAGGTGTCCGGCCGGTACTTGTTGTGGGTTATGATGGTTTCCACCAGGTGGGTCGCTTCGTTCCCGTGATCCACCAACACGTCAAACTCACCTGGGCATGCACAGAGCATGTTAGACACCTCCGTACATCTACACCGTCATCCGTGATTGGTCGGTCAGACCTACCCAGCTTGACGTAGATGTAACGTGATTGGTTCATGCAGTGGGCGGCGGTCAGGATGATGTACTCGTTGAGGATGGTTCCTCCGCAGAACCCTCGGTCCTCCTCATTCAGGAGGAGAGCCTGTAGCACGAGACAGGAAACTGTTCATGAGACAAAATATGCAAGTATGGACCCCCATGTGTCCATCTGGGGACAATAATGGACACCTTGACAAATATAACTGGCCAACAGTCCATTTGGAGACAACAGTGGACACCTGGGCAAATACAGCTTCCCTTCTGGCCAACCAGAGACAGTAATGGACCCCCAAGTGTCCACCTGGAGACAATAATAGACATCCAAGTGTCCATCTGTAGACAATAATGGACACCTGGGCAAGTAAAGTTGCTAAAGGGTTCATCTGGAGACAATTACGGACTCCCAAGGGTCCATTTGGAGACAATAATAGACAACTGGACAAGTACAGCTTCCCCACTGGCCAACTGGGGACAAAAATGGACTCTTAAGGGTCCATTTGGAGACAATAATGGACAGCTGGACAAGTAAAGTTTCTAAAGGGTCCATCTGGAGACAGAAATGGACACCAGGACAAGTAAAACCAGCCAAAGGTCCATGTAAAGACAATAATGGACACTTTGGCAGTTGTGGACTAACACTCTCCACTCTCTGTCCAAGGAAACACCACTCACATCATCATCACTGTATGTTGTCTTTCAGTTCTCGTATGTCTTTAAAAAAGTGTCTATACCTGCCATGGACATTCTCCCGGGGGACAGTCCTCTCCGTTGACAATGCGGGTCATCCCCGCCATCTGAGAGAAAATCATTTCCTCAATTATGTCGTCTTCTTCTTTAACCTTCTCGTCACCGCTTTTCCCAGAGAATGAGGATGTGGAGCTGCCATTGACATCCGTCAGGTTGGACCCAGTGGCGTTCCCGTGAGTGGCGTTCCCGTGAGTGGCGTTCCCGTGAGTGGCGTTCCCGTGAGTGGCGTTTCTGTGTGTGGTGTTCTGGCGCTCATACCTGAAAACAGTCCGGATGTTTTCAGCGATGACGGCACCACATTTGAAGGGCTCTGCAAGTGAAGGTCAGAGGTCAGAGTGAAAGAAGCGTGGCAGCTGTTTGATGATGTTTCTGCGCCGACGGCGGCGCCACAGGATGGTCACATAAATGTACAAATCCAAGGATGGCGAAGGAATGGCCCACCTCACGCTGCCTCTGATTTGGCTAAACCGCATTCTTAACCCAACCTGAACCAATCCAACCAGTGAAGGCAACGATTTCTAACCCGTCACAGGCAGAGAAGTGTGGGTCATTCCTCCGTAATCATGTGACAGTGATACTCAACCTGTGACCCGCGGCCCAAATCTGGCCCCTGATATATTTGTTTTTGCCCTTTTAGTCTTTAGCCGGAGTGCATGAAACAGCATCAGAATAGATCCGCCACCCCCTGACAGAAGACACAGCTAAGACACTAATGTTCCTATATCCTAGAAATGTCCTAAAATACTAAAAATGTCCTAAAATCCTAGAAACATGGATTGGGCTGCTGCGACTGGAAGAATTGGACCCCAAACAGAGTGGGTTGAGTGTCCATGTCCTCTGATTCTGCACAGACAGAAATGTCTCTTCACCGTTGGAGTCGCAGGATTTGTCGTCTGATCCCAGGAAATATCCCTGTGCGCAGGAGCACTGAATGTTTCCTCGGACAACATTGCAGAAGTGTTCGCAGCCGCCGTTTTTATTCTCACAGAGCTCAGGAATCACTGCAGAGACAAAGGACACACTGTCAACACCAGGGACGGCTGTCCCGACCCCCCACCAGCTGCTCAACCCTCATTCTGATGTCTTTTGAGTTTTTAATCTGGACCACAGATCTTTAAAGTTGACCCCTCTTTCAACATGACTGAAAACTCTCAGAAACCAACGTTTTATCGAAGAGATGGACGTTACTTTAGAGTTTCTCCGAAATAGTTCCTCCCCTCAAACTAAAAGTTACCCCGCAGAGCTCCATGTTTCAGCCCTGAGTTCAGACTGACTCTGATTCTTTACCGATTTCGCAGTTGAAGCCCTGGTATCCAGCCTGGCAGTAGCAGGAGTAGCTACCGATTCCGTCTTTGCAGAGTCCGTCATGAGCGCAGGGATTGGACACGCATGCGTCTCCGTCTGCAGGACAGTCAACAAGAGAAGTTTATACCACGTGAAACTGGACCTCCCTACATTTAAAACAGTGCCTGATATGACTCCCAAACATCTAAATCTCTGTGCGGTGTTTATTCATAAAAAACATGCAGCTCAAAGTGCTTCTTAGTAAAAATTGCAGCTAAAAAAACCCCCTAAAAACAAGATTAGATGATCAAAAGACAGGTGGAGATAAACAAAATGTCAAATCAAAAGTACAGAGAACAATTCGAACAGTAAAAATAAGAGCTTATATAAAATTGTACTTTTTACACGAATTTCGTAGATCTGATCTGTAAATGGGCCGAACACAGAACAAACGTCTTACCAAGATATTTGGCCCAGAATTCATCCTGCAAAACAAGACAAGCAGAAAAATGAAACTTAAAGTCAGATCAGTTTGTCTGTGACATTTCGTCTGTCTCATTCTTGAGAACTTGATATTTCAAAAATGCCTTGAGAGAATTATTTCAGATTCGGCACAAACGTCCACTTGGACTCAACAGTGACTTCTGATTAGATTAGAATAGATAATTGAGAGAGACGTGTGGTTGTGAACGCAATATCTCAAAAACACCTTGAAGAGTCTTTTTAAAATTCGGCACAAACGTCCACTTCGACTCAACGATAAACTGATTGGAATTTGTGGGTCAGTGTTACCTGATTCGTGGGTCACTGTGACGTTGCGTCGTGATATCTCTAAAACACCCTGAGGGAACCGCTTAAAATTTGGCACATACCTCCCCTTGACTCAGCAATTAGCTTATTAGAATTTGGAGGTCATGTAACCTTTTTTGTCTCAATCTTGTGATTGTGTTATCTCAAAAAACACTGATAGGGAATGTCTACAAATTTGGCACAAACATCCACTTGGACTCAACACTGACTTAGTTTAGATAAGAATTTGTTAGTCAAAGGCTCTAGGATGTTGTCTCGATACGATACGATACGATACGATACGATACGATACGATACGATACACTTTATTGTCCCTGCAGGGGAAATTTGTGCTGCACAGATAATGTCACACTCACTAAAACAATTTCTGCACCATGACATTAAAAACATCTGTCTCATTGTGAACGTGATAGCTCAAAAACACCTTAAAAGAACTTTTTAAAATTTGACACAAACGTCCACATGGACTCGACAACGATCTGATGGGAATTTAGACAGACATGTTTGTGAATTATGTCTCTAAGTTGTCTGGTTTGTGGAGGGATTCATCTGCGCAGTGATACATTCTGGCTGAATGTTAAAGTTCGACAAGTTTTGAAAAGGAAGCAGCTGTCTTTTTTATGTGTTGGATCTTTGCTGACAGAATATTCAGTCGACAAATACACGAAGGAGTAGCTCTGGTGTTAAATGGTCCTAAAGTCTGGTTGTAAATCTGGCAGCTTTGGCGTTTCCCGTCTTTGTGCTAAGCTAATCTTAAGCTGACCCTACGATCTTGGCTAACGAACAAGAGTCCCCAAAATTGAGTTTGGCTGCAACATTTGGTTCATACAGTTTTTTCTTTGTCCTCAAAGATCTCTCGCGCCTCCTCCCAGTCGCAGCGCTCCTCCACGCACTCTCGCTCCATGTTGCCTTGTTTCATCTCCTCAAAAAAGCTGTTGGCTCGTCGCCGCCGCGTCAGAACCTGATTGGCTGCCTCATCGTCCAAAAAGACTGAAAGACAAAGTGTTAAACCACCGTTACGTTTCAGTCTGACGTGCATGTTAAGAGTCCAACACTTCAGAGACTTGATTTGGTTCACACATTCATGTTCCCCAGAGGATGAACCCCAAAGAAACTGGTTATCCAACAACTTTTCATTCAGTACCACCAGCACTTTAAGTTTATATTAAAAATTTCTCAAAATTTCCTCCATGAATTGACAAAATAAGGTATGAAAATCGTGCTCCCCAGAGGAGAAATCCTCTGACTTTTCATCTTTTAACTTGTTCAGTAAAAGAATCCAAACTTTCTGGATCAGATTTGTGGTTCCCTGAAGACGTTTCCTCGTGAATTTTTCCTATATGGGGTTGCGCTTTAGGCTTTAAGTGAAGTGTTCAAAATCAATGGTATGCTACTTTTACTGCATGAGTGAAACTTAAACCTGCTGCCAGCAAAAACATATATAAAGTCAAAGGGTTCATCCTCTGGGGAACATTAATGTCTGAACCAAATTTCATCACAATCCATCTTATAGTTGTTGAGATATTTCACTTAAAACTTTCTCTTCAGGGAACGATGAATCTGTAAAACAATCAATCGAAATCAAATATTTTTACAGGACAAGTGAAACTTTAAGTTGCTGGCAGGAAACATTAAAAGTCAAAGGGTTCATCCTCAGGGGAACATAACTGTCTGAACTCTTTTGACAATTCGTTGAGTACATTTTGAAATACTTTGAATAAAAACTATATAAACGGGTTATTCTCTGACTTTTCATTCAGCCGCCAATCACAAACTTTTTACCTAAAATATGTCAACATGTACTCAATGGCTCGACAACAAAGGGACAAAAATATTCCCCAGAGGATGAACCCTGCTGACGTGTCATCAGGTCACGTTTGCCCGAATATTCCTTTAAATATAAACGTCGCTCCTCCCACTCTCGCCTGTAAACATTTCATTTTGTCCAATGTTTTCGGAGAGACTGTTTTTTTCAGAACGGCAGTTTGGACCAATCAGGGCCCGGCGAGCGTTCTGTTCGACCAATGAAACGTCAGCAGGCTTCACGTCGCCATCGGTCATCAAAAAAATTAAAAAATCTGGACGGGGTCAAAACATAAACCTGACGGGGTCAAGTGTCACCTGCCGGCCGCCAGCCAACACACACACACACAGTTTCTCGGTTTATCTGTGCGTTAAAGTCTAGATTCGGTTGAACGTACCGTGATGAGCGGCGGCCAGCTGGAGCAGCAGGAGGGCGAGGAACAGGCGGCGAAACAGAAACATGACGGCTGGATGGTGAGCTGGACTCACTGTGCTGAGTGTAAGATATGGAGTCAGACTGAGGAGAGAGGAGAGAGGAGGAGGGGAGGCAGAGAGGGCAGTGACCTGTGGAGAGGGAGGAGGAGGAGGAGGAGAGAGAGGGAGAGAGAGAGAGAGAGGAGGAGAGAGGGAGGAGGAGGAGAGAGAGGGAGGAGGAGGAGAGAGAGGGAGAGAGAGAGAGAGAGAGAGGGAGGAGGAGGAGGAGTGAGGGAGGAGGAGGAGAGAGGGAGAGAGAGAGAGAGAGAGAGAGAGGAGGAGGAGGAGGAGAGAGAGGGAGAGAGAGAGAGAGGGAGGAGGAGGAGAGAGAGGGAGAGAGAGAGAGAGAGGGAGGAGGAGGAGAGAGAGGGAGAGAGAGAGGGAGGAGGAGGAGAGAGAGGGAGAGAGAGAGAGCGGGAGGAGGAGGAGAGAGAGAGGGGGAGAGAGAGAGGGAGGAGGAGGAGAGAGAGAGAGAGAGAGAGAGGGAGGAGGAGGTGACAACATGTTGAAACTGCTCTGATCCGAATGGGCGGAGCTAAAACAGTCTGCTCCAGTGTTTAAACACGTTTAACTCCAAGTCCCAGAGTGCACTGCTGTGAGAAACCACCAATCAGGACAGTTCTGTTTTTACAGTTTTGTGGCATTTTGGTGATTTTTTTTAAGGAGAGTAACATTTCTTCTAAAAAGAAATCACCCAAATTTTTTAAAGAAAAATAAATTTCCAACAATTTTGAAGAAAAAATGTTATCTGTAAAAATTGCCAAAAGAGGGAAAAAAATCAACAAAATCTTTTCTTTTCTTTTAAAATCTTTGAAAAAAGCAAAAACATTCCTGAAGGTAGAAGAAGCAAAAATTTTAGAGATAAATAATTACCAAAAAAATGGGCCAAAATATTTACTTGAAAAATTGCCACTTTTTTTTTTTTAAAGAAAATGGCTGAGAAATTTGAAGAAAAAAAAACACATTTTTTTTAAGGAGTGAAAAATCCATCATTTCTTAAATTGAAAATTTGCCTAAAAATTTGAGAGAAAAGCTTTTTTTAAAAAACGTTTTTTACCATGTTAAACACAGTGAAAGGGTTAAACACTGTGAAAGGGTTAAACACGGTGAAAAGGTTAAACACAGCGAAAGGGTTAAACACGGTTAAAGGGTTAAACACGGTTAAAGGGTTAAACACGGTTAAAGGGTTAAACACGGTGAAAGGTCTCAATGCAGCACAGGAGCAGTGACGTCACTGCAGGTCTCAAAGGGTTAAAACAACAAATGAACTGACACGGTCTGTAATCTGTAAATACTTTTATTATATAAGTTGTTTGTGAAAATTTTCTCTTTAAATGTTGAAAAAGTTTGAACATTTTACAAACAAACAAACTTAAGATTTTAAATCAACAAACAAACAAACTAGGTTTTCAGTCAACAAACAAACAGGAAGCTGAAGTCACGGAGACGTCTGAACATTTGACTGTTTTCAAGTGAGCATCTGTTCCAGCGTCTCGAACGCTTTCTCCAGCGTCATGGCAGTGGGTGGGGCCTTCATGACGCCTTCTGCCCACTCCACAAAGTTGGCCATGTTAGCGTACACCCCGTAATAACCTGGGTGAGCGCAGCCCCGCCCCCAGCCGACCACGCCCGTCAGGAAGTGGGTGGAGCCGTAGAGCGTGATCAGCGGGCTCCCGTCGTCGCCGCGGCAGCTCTCCTGGTGCCCCTCCAGGTACCCGGCGCACAGCATGTTGGCGGTGAAGTTGAACTGGGCTCGCTGGGAGCACTGGGAGTTCTGGACAATGGGGACAGACATCCTGCGGAGGACGGGGGACAGTGGGACTGCGGCGGCCGCGGGGCTGGCGGCGTTGCCCCCGGCAGTCCTCCCGCCCCAGCCAGACACGGTGTGGTAGCGGAGCGGCAGCAGCTCGCGCTCGACAAAGTCTCGAGTCGGCAGGCAGATGGGGACAGCGTGGTGGCTCAGGACGACGGGACGACTCAGCTGCAGCAGGGCAACGTCGCTGTCGCCGGTCGCCGGGATGTAGGCGGGATGGGCGATTGCCATGGCAACAGGTATCCTCTGTTCAGTGCCATCGTCCACGTCCAACTGGTGTTCCCCTGGCAACGGACAGGAAGCATTCAAACCAGACGCCACAAAAGTCGTGTTCACAAAACAACTTTACAGAGGAACTTTTTACTTTTAAAAAGTTAAAAACAAAAAAACTTTAGAAAACGTCAGCACAAAAAAAAACCTTCTGCAAATAAAAAAACGTGTAACAATTTTAGAAAAAATTAAATTAAATTAAAACGTAGAATGACTTAACCAATCCACTTTCACAAAACACACAAAACTTAATGAAAATAAATTTCACTGATCAAGTTTTTAAATCTACTTCACAAAAAGTCATTTTAAAACTTTACTGAACTACTTCAAAGTTCAACTTTACGAAACAACGTTTTGAACTTTATCAAACTAATTTTACAAAAAGAAATGATTAACTTTTATTAAAACATTTTAAAGTAAGTTAATTTGACAATAATTTCACAGTTTTGGCCCGGGGAGTTACCTGCCACCACAGTGAGGTTTTGGGGGCTGTTGCCATGGATACAGTGGGCGGCGGTGACGACCCAGTCAGCGTTGATCAGCGCTCCTCCGCAGTGACTCTTTGCGTTCAGCTCAATCAGAACCTGAGCGACAGATTAAAACCTCCTCAGTTTATCTTCCTGGTGAAATACGATCTGAGCTTCGTCTTTCAGCCTGGGGGGGGGGTGGGGTGGGGGCAGCAGCTCCTCACCTGCCAGGGACAGTCTCCTTTGGGACACTGGTTGGACCCCACCAGTCGGGTCTGACCCAGCATGCTCTGGTTCAGGCCCGTTTCCTGAGACGACAACTGACCGCATGGAAACTTCACTGCAACGAGACATTCGCAGACCTCACCTCTAACTCGCCTCCGACTCACAGTACGCTCACCTCTTACACTGTACACGCAGTAATCCTTGCAGTAATCGGATACAAAAATATTTCTTAGTTTTGTCTCATCGTAACTGTCTGCTATTTCAGAGTCTGCCGCCCTCTGCTGCTCAGTGGCTGAACTGACGTGAACGACAAATGCTGAAAACCCACCAAGAGGTCACCAGTAAACACGGTACTCTAAACCACTCTACTATAAACTACTTTTACTTTCACAGGTACTTTTATAAAAGTAAAGTTTTCTCTAACAGGTCGTCAGTAAACACAGGTACTTGTATAAAAACAAAGTATTCAGGTGGTATTTGTACCCTGAGCGACGCACTGCCGTCCGTCTTCTCCCAGCTTGTAACCGTCGGCACAGAAACATTTCCGTCTCGGTCCAGAGCCGTCGCAGAAATGCTGACAGTGTCCGTTCAGGTAGAGACACTTGAGGAAGTCCTCGACCACTGAGGGAAGTCAATGGAAACACGTTTTAATAAACATGTACAATGAACATGGTGTACATGTTCATCACGTGTGTAGCTGCACTGAACACGCCATCTCTCCTTTATGTTGTAAAATAAAGTTCGCACGGCTCCTTTCTGTGTTTTCTTAAAGAAAAATATCTCTTTTTTAAAGAAAGAAAGAAATACGTTTTATTGTAAACGAAACGGCTGAAAGTCATAAAGTCTGAGTTGAAGATGCTGAAAATAATATTTTTATCTTAAATGATAAGAACTTTATCTCAACTTTATCAAACAACTTCAAGGAGAAACTTTTATCTGAAAGAGCAACTTAAACAACTTCATAACTTTATTGAACAACAGGTAATAACTTCACAGCTTTAGGGAACAACTTCACAACTTTAGGGAACAACTTCACTAAACTTACTGAACAACTTCACAGCTTTAGGGAACATCTGCGCTGAACCCATTAGTTGTCACAGTGATACCTGATTTTTGTTGACTGAATATTGTTCACCTGTTTCACAGTATTGTCCTTCGAATCCTTCGGTGCACTGGCACTCGTAGGACGTCCCGACGTACACACATGTGCCGTTGTTACGGCACGGGTTGATCAGACACGGGTCGCGACCTGACATAACAATCAGTCATTACACTTCTTTACAAACCGAAAACAATAAATTATTGCCAAAGTGAAAGGCGTTACTTACGGTCGTACGTCAGCCAGAATTGTCTCTGCAAAAACAAACAAACAAATGAACTCGCTGTCGGAGAACGGACATCTTTGGTGATGCAAACTTGAAATTGAAAGAACAAAATCCGTTTTAAATTTGTTATGACACTTAAGTATTCTCATGAACATTAGCTCAGTTTCTGCCACAAATAAATGTCTACGTTTGTCAAAAAACAAAAGTTTTTCATTAGATTTTTTAGTGTTTAAAAAAGAAAAAGTTGGTATTTTGGAAGGACTTTAACCACGTCACCACCCTATGAAAGAGCTGTAGGAGCAACTTTAGGGAACAACTATTTAAAGAAAACTTGAGGGAAACAACTTCATTTTAAAATAATCAGGACTTTAAATTGGTTCGACGCAGAGCGGCGTGTGAATCTGCACTTTAAAGACATTTTTGAAGAGAAAACTCCCCTGACAGTCTCAAACAGTGTTTGAGCTTCGTTCATTCAGACCGCGACTTGCCGTCTGGTCGTCGTCTTCAAAAACTTCTCGCGCTTCTTCGTAGTCGCAGATCTCCTCGATGCATTCCCTCTCCAGGTTTCCTTGCTTCAGCTCCTCCAGGAAGCCGCTGTTGGCTCGCCGCCGTCTGTGTAGCACGCCATCAGCCTCGTGCTTCTCTACGAACACTGACGACACAAACGATCGGAGAAAATCGTTCAGTCAGAGTTCTGCTCCAGACCGCAGAAACACAGATCAGCAGTCAATGTTCAAGGCAGAAAAAGTCAATGCCTGATCAATAGAGTTCAAATACCGTTTTCTCCTGTCATGAGACCCTCACTGCTTCTCCTCTAATGTCAATAATCAATCAATGACCGTTTTTATCTTTGTTACAGCTCAGGAGGAACATTACGATTAATGTTACCAACAAAAGAACATTTATATAGAGGTCAGTTAATATAAGAACATAAAGATAGAGGTCAGTTAATTTAAGAATATAAAGGTACGGGTTAGTAATGAAGAGAAATAAAGATAGCGGTTGATTCTATGATCTTTTTTTTCGGTAACTTGTCATCAGCAGAGTGAACCGACCTGCAGCAGCAGCGAGTCCTGACAGCAGGATCCAGGTGCAGCAGCAGCTCCTCAGCAGCATGACGACTTCACTCTGAACCTGCTCAGCAAACAAACAGGGTTTTAAACTGTTTGAGGCCACGCCCACCGGACCTCCGACCCTTCGACCAGGTCAGTGAACGACACCCCACAGGCAGCGTTCACACTCATGTCACATGGCTCTGCAGGCTCAGGCGATAATCTGATCTGCAGTGATGGAAAACGCTGACTGTCGCCCCTCTAACAGCCAGATGCAAAAAATAAATCAATAAATAGAAATACCAGCGCTCAAACACAGATCCACACCAGTCAGAGATACAAAACAGTTTTCACAGGTCTCCGTGCTGCTTTCTGCTGTTTACAGACCTGCGACCCGCCTGTCCGAGACAACAAACAGGACCCACTTAAAAAAAGCGACATTACTACAAATAACTACAAAACTACAAAACTACAATGTTACAAAATTGCATAACTACCATACTACATAACTAAACTGCTACAAAACTATAAAAGTACATGACTACAAAATGCCTTAACTACAAAACTATAAAAGTACATGACTACAAAACGCCTTAACTACAAAACTATAAAAGTACATGACTACAAAACGCCTTAACTACAAAACTATAAAAGTACATGACTACAAAACGACTTAACTACAAAACTATAAAAGTACATGACTACACAGCGACTTAACTACAAAACTATAAAAGTACATGACTACACAGCGACTTAACTACAAAACTATAAAAGTACATGACTACGAAACGACTTAACTACAAAACTATAAAAGTACATGACTACACAGCGACTTAACTACAAAACTATAAAAGTACATGACTACAAAACGCCTTAACTACAAAACTATAAAAGTACATAACTACAAAACGACTTAACTACAAAACTATAAAAGTACATGACTACAAAACGCCTTAACTACAAAACTATAAAAATACATGACTACACAGCGACTTAACTACAAAACTATAAAAGTACATGACTACACAGCGACTTAACTACAAAACTATAAAAGTACATGACTACAAAACGACTTAACTACAAAACTATAAAAGTACATGACTACAAAACGACTTAACTACAAAACTATAAAAGTACATGACTACAAAACGACTTAACTACAAAACTATAAACGTACATGACTACAAAACGACTTAACTACAAAACTATAAAAGTACATGACGACAAAACGCCTTAACTACAAAACTATAAAAGTACATGACTACACAGCGACTTAACTACAAAACTATAAAAGTACATGACGACAAAACGCCTTAACTACAAAACTATAAAAGTACATGACTACACAGCGACTTAACTACAAAACTATAAAAGTACATGACTACACAGCGACTTAACTACAAAACTATAAAAGTACATGACTACACAGCGACTTAACTACAAAACTACAGATCTCTGTGACTCCTGGTCGTCATTGAGACCGTTAAATGGTGAATTATTGAGACGAAGCTCCTTTAATATTTGTGTTCAATGAAACATCGACATGAGGTGAAAGTACAGAGGTGAAAGTAACTGAGTACATTTACTCAAGTACTGCACTGAAGAACAATCAAAGGTATTTGTACTATACTTGAATATCTATCTTTTTGCAGTTTGAGATTTTTGATACAGAGCAGAATCAGTCACTGACGTGTGGTTACAGATGGATAAACTGAATAAATCGATCGTCGATGCGTCAGTAACAACAGACAGATTTTTGGACTTCCAGAGTATTTTGGTGATACAACAGGAAGTCAGAGCTTGGTTTCAGAGTATTTGTACACATGTGTATTTGTGCTGTGAGTATAAAAGCTTGAGGCGGGCTCTCAGGTGGTCAGGTTGCGTACGGAGGCCTCGGTGGCGTTGGCGGTCGGGTGTGGTGTGGTGGTGTGGTTGTGGATCCAGTCCAGGTAGTTGGACACTCGGGTATAGATGCCGTAGTTGCCCGGCCGGGCGCAGCCCTTCCCCCAGCTGACGATGCCCAGCAGGAACGCCGTCTTCTTGTACTGCGTCACCAGGGGCCCGCCGCTGTCGCCTTTACACGAGTCCTGCCGGCCCTCGATGTAGCCGGCGCAGAACATGTTCTCGGTGAGCACCACGCCGCTCTCCTCCACGCACTGCTGCGTGCGGATCCGCGGGACTCTGAGGCGCCGCAGGATGTGCGAGGTGGGCCCGTTCTCCCCCCTTTTCCCCCAGCCGCTCACTGTGTGCGTGCTGACGGCCCAGAGTTCGCGCTCGGCCAGCGGCCGCGTGGGCAGGCAGGCGGGGACGACGTACGTGGTGTAGATGATGGGCGAGGCCAGGCGGAGGAGAGCGATGTCGTTGTTGGCGGTTTGCTTCACGTAGTTCTCGTGCATGATGATCTGAGCGACCGGCAGGTGCTGCTCCGTGCCCTCGCTCATCTCCGTGTTGTGCTCGCCTGGCAGATGAAGTAGAAGAAAATTTACATGTTAACGAGTCACTTGGTCACACTTCGACAGAAGGAGCCGTGACCCTCGTAACGACCGATAACACTCGTTCATTAAAACAGGTGCAGACGAAGATCCCCGACAGAGGACCTGGCTAAGACCCCAACGTCCTAAAATCCTAGAAACGTCCTTAAATCCTAGAAACATCCTAAAATCCTAGTGATGTCCTGAAATTGTCCACCTCTGTGTGCTTGACGGACAAACATGGCAATGAGTCCCTTTTTAAGGACAGAGACACTGATGTCTCTTTAAGCGTGGACGGGTTTGTACCTGCGACGACCTTCAGGAACTGAGCGTCGGCGTCCTCCAGGCAGTGAGACGCCGTCACGATCCATGTGGGTTTATAGATGACTCCTCCACAGAAACCTTTTCCTTTATACACCAGCAGAACCTTCACACACAGAACACACAGAACACACACAGAACACACACAGAACATACACAGAACACACACAGAACACACACAGAACACACAGAACACACACAGAACACACACAGAACACACACAGAACACACAGAACACACACAGAACACACACAGAACACACAGAACACACACAGAACACACACAGAACATACACAGAACACACACAGAACATACACAGAACACACAGAACACACACAGAACACACACAGAACACACACAGAACACACACAGAACATACACAGAACACACAGAACACACACAGAACACACACAGAACACACACAGAACACACAGAACACACACACAACACACACAGAACACACACAGAACACACACAGAACACACACAGAACACACAGAACACACACAGAACACACACAGAACACACACAGAACACACAGAACACACACAGAACACACACAGAACACACACAGAACACACAGAACACACACAGAACACACACAGAACACACAGAACACACACAGAACACACACAGAACACACACAGAACACACAGAACACACACAGAACACACACAGAACACAGAACACACACAGAACACACACAGAACACACAGAGCACACACAGAGCACACAGAACACACACAGAACACACACAGAACACACAGAGCACACACAGAGCACACACAGAACACACACAGAGCACACACAGAGCACACACAGAACACACACAGAACACACAGAACACACACAGAACACACAGAACACACACAGAACACACACAGAACACACACAGAACACACAGAGCACACACAGAGCACACACAGAACACACACAGAACACACAGAGCACACACAGAGCACACACAGAACACACACAGAACACACAGAACACACACAGAACACACACAGAACACACAGAACACACACAGAACACACAGCCAGTCATATTTCAACATGCAGAGAACACAGAGAGAACATGCAGAGAACACAGGGAGAACAGGCAGAGAACATGCAGAGAACATGCAGAGAACACGGAGAGAACATGCAGAGAACATGCAGAGAACACGGAGAGAACAGGCAGAGAACATGCAGAGAACACGGAAAGAACATGCAGAGAACATGCAGAGAACACGGAGAGAACAGGCAGAGAACACGGAGAGAACAGGCAGAGAACATGCAGAGAACACGGAGAGAACATGCAGAGAACATGCAGAGAACACGGAGAGAACATGCAGAGAACATGCAGAGAACACGGAGAGAACATGCAGAGAACACGGAGAGAACAGGCAGAGAACATGCAGAGAACACGGAGAGAACAGGCAGAGAACATGCAGAGAACACGGAAAGAACATGCAGAGAACACAGAGAGAACATGCAGAGAACATGCAGAGAACACGGAGAGAACAGGCAGAGAACCCGCAGAGAACCCGCTCTGCCCAGCTCCACTCTGTGGTCAGATGAGTCAAAAACAAAGCCGACACGTTTGTCCTCTGAGGACAGGCTGGTGTTTCCAGCAGGATCTGGTGTGGACCTGGATGTGGTCCAGGTTCAGAGGTCAGAGTCCAGGACTCCCCTCTCTGTTCAGCTCTGAGAACAAAACAACATCCAGGCCGAATGTGCGGACTGTCCCTTTAAGCTCAACGTACCTGCCAGGGGCATTCACCTTTGGGGCACTCCGTCCCTCCCACGATCCGACCCAGAGAGTCCGGCTGCCCCGTTTGGTTCTCCAGGACGGGGACCATGCCGCACGCTATGGACTCTGAGACACAGGAGCAAAGACGGTGTCTCAGGGTTTAGGATGAACATGGGAAAGTCCTTCTTAGTTTGACGGAGCTACGTGATCAGACGGATACGCGGAGCTTAAAAAGTATCAGACATTAATATGATTTCCTTCTTTCAATGAGTTCATTTTTTTAACCGACATCAGTCCTGATCATAATGATCAAATCTTCGTTAAATTTTAAAAGTAAAAAATAAAAAGTTTAAAAGTAAAATAAAAGTTTTGACCCTTTAAATGCCAGTTTTTTTGTCATGATGCCGCTATGTTTTTCGATGAAAGAAAATTGGGTCTGTTGTCTGACACGCCAACAAAAATTCGCTGAGATCCAAAACTATGTTCAATAATGAAAAGGAATCAACATATAATAACATGCACAAACGCGACTCACTTCAGCCTCTGCAGCCAAAGACTGAATCCACCTCAGCACCGTTTCACTGCGCCCAAAAAAACAGAAGCATTCTCAGAAACGAAATACCGTACGGAGGTGAAATCACGATTAATATTTAGTTTATGTTGTAAAAATCTATTGGATCAAAATCTTTTCTGAGTTTCAATGACACAATTTTAATATTTTAAAATTATTCTCAGGTTTTAGATTTCAGGGACATGAGGCGCTCAAAGATACTCCAGGAAGTGACATCACTACGAGCAAAAATACCGACATCGGCTCTGGAGGAGCGTTTCTGCTGCGGAGCGAGTTTCGATGACACAGCAGAATCCTGTTGCAGTCAGAATCGCCGACTCACCTTTTGCCACACAGCTCCGTCCATCGACGTCCAGGAAGTAGCCCTCTGCACACGAGCAGTTGCGTCTTCGTCCTCCCTCGTCTTCATCGCAGAAATGTTCGCAGCCTCCGTTCTCCAGCAGGCAGGTGTCGGGAACGGACAGGAACTCTGCAAACAGTCCGACACTTTGACCGCCAACACACACGAGTTCACAACCAGCAAATATCTGGTTTTTGGTACACCGTCATTTAGAGTGCCAACACCGAAAACATTTTTAACCCTTCATTTAACGAGATGCCAGATGCCAAACTGCTCAGTGCACCAGACTTAAAGCATTTTTTAATGATTTTATATTTTATATTATATTTTTACATTTTGGTAAATTATTTTTCTTTAAAATTGGTTGGTAATTTTGAAAAAACACATGTTGAAGTCAAGTTTTCTTTAAAAGCTCTTGGCTTTTTTTCTTTTTAAATTTTTGGTGATTTATTTTATTTACATTTAATATTAAATAATAAATAATTTATTAATAATTATTTAATAATAAATTAAAAAATGTATATTTTTGATTTTTTTTTCTTTTAAAGTTTTTGTGTTTTTTAAAGGAAGCACGCAGGCCTGGCTCAGTAAAATTTTCTAAAAATATTACCGGCAGAAACTGTGAAAACATGAATTGGATCATTGGATTTTTGCATTTTCAACAGTCCTTGAATACATCCTGTGTCACTGTACAGGTTTGTGAAACAAAATTCCAGAACTTTTCCAGGTTTTCATGACCGTACGAACTCTGAGATTAGATAAAACAGTCTGTTCACCTCACCTCAGTCATTTTAATTTCAGCAAAATGTATCTTGTGGACTGGAAGAAAAATTATATTTTTGTAGTCAGCTGCAAAAATGTATTTTGTATTTGTGATATTAATAATTTATATAATCAAAAAAAGTGCATCTCTGTATTGATGTGATATTGCCACACAGAAATATTGCGATACTATAGTGGATCAATTTCCCTCCACTTCTGGTTTAAAGTAAGAAAAGTTTCCTGATCATATTAGACGTTTTATCACCATTTGAACCGAAAACATTTTGGGCCATTCAGACAATCTTTTAGGGCCAATAGTTTGCTAAAAAGTACAAACGTGTGTCGTCTACATGACCGTAAAAACAAATATTTTAACAATGAAATAAAAGGGCCAACATCAACATGTCAACAGAAAACAAAACAGGACCAAGAACGGAGCCCTGAGGAACCCCTCAGCTCCAAACAGCCGCAGCATTCACAACATCTGAAATGTCGTTTTTTGGACCTCATGTTGTGGTTTTTGGACCTCGTGTTGTGGTTTTTGGACCTCGTGTTGTGGTTTTTTGACCTCGTGTTGTGGTTTTTGGACCTCGTGTTGTGGTTTTTGGACCTCGTGTTGTCGTTTTTGGACCTCGTGTTGTCGTTTTTGGACCCCGTGTTGAGCGGTCAGGTGCGTGTGAAAGTCTGTCACTCACCGAGCTCACAGTTGAGTCCGCTGAACTGCGGCAGGCAGAGGCAGGTGTAGGATGAACCCTGACTGGAGCAGCTGCCGCCATTCACACAGGGGGCAGACTCACAGCTGTCTGGGACTGCAGGACCAAAACACAAAGAGCTGACTTTTAAAAGACAACCGTCCTCATTGTCCACCTGTCCTACAGTTCAAAGTGTGACCTAAAGGGATCAGTTTGACATCTTTTCACCTCCTCCGAAATAAACTCAGACAAAAAAAACAAACAAAAAACAGCGAAGTAAGTCTGAGACGTTAATAAAGTCCCTATGTCCTAAAACGACACATTAAGTCCATTGTCCTCAAGACTATAAATAAGTCACCAAGACAATAATATAATTCCAATGTCCTCAAACAAGACAGTAATTAAGTCCTACCATCCTCAAATGAGATCATAATTAAGTCTCAGTGTCCTCAAAAAAGACTTTAAGTCCCCAAGACAATAATATTGCCCCAACGTCCTCAAACAAGACAGTAAAAAAGTCCTAACAAACTTAGCATAAATGGAAAAAAAAAGTATCCAGGAATGAGGACATCAGTTCAGCAGAATGAAGTATAAGGTGTGATGTCCCTGTGTGAGGACGCACGGTCTCAGACGGTGGATTACTGATGACGTGTGGTGGCAGTTTGTCTTTTTTGGCTGTCTGTCCTCACAGAGCTCAGCAGGACGGAGAGCTCTGGACGTTTCTATGAGGCCGTCAGAATATTTACACCTGAATTTGTCCGTTCAGTCTTGATTTGTGCAGAGTGGTCTGGTGTTTTTACAGTAAACCCAGAGGTGGTCTTTGTCAGAAAAAGGTGTGGGGTCTTACGGTTGTAGGTTCTCCAGAATTCGTCCTGAGGAGACACATATGTCACACAGATGTTAGAGTGATTCAGAAGGACGGATGTTGGTTTTACAGGTAGAAACCGGTCTGACCGTGGTCTCCGTGTGTTCAAACACCTCCCGCGCCTCCTCATAGGAGCATATCTCCTCCAGACACTCCCTCTTCAGGTCTCCCATCTGCAGCTCCTCCAGCCAGCCAGAGTTATACCGCCGAGTCCGGACCAGGACGCCATGAGCTTGATCTGGATCCAGAAAGACTTGAGAAGAAGAACCAGTTCAACGTAATGCCTCATGAGTTTGGTTTGTGAAGAGGTGACATTCAGCCTCAGCTGAAGTCTACGCTGAACTGAACCTCTGTTAAGTGAAAGAACGGATCTGGATCATTTCCTCACCTGACGCTGGCCGGCAGCTGCAGACGCTGAAGACGAAGGTGAAGAAGACTCTTGGCCACATCGCTGGTTTCATCACACAGTCGAGTGCTCTGCTGCTTCTACTCGGATCGGACTTTGGACCCCACGTCCCCCCTCCACCACTGATCACATGACCCCCGTGGAAAGACCAGTCTGACACAATGTGACCCGCTCACAGCCTGACAGCTCTCTGACAGAGGAACCTGAAGAACGCTCCGGCTTTGGAAAATCATTCGTTCAATTTCAGAGTCCGGAGAGAAGACGGATCCTCTTTGTGTTTCCAGAACAGATTTACAAAGAAATCAAACCAAAAATGACTTGAAACCTGAACGGAGGGACCCATCTGACACAACCTGACCCCAAATATTACAACTACGTTACTACCACCAGCACGACCTGGACAGATCTCTGCGTAAAGGAACTCTGTCAGTATGATTTAAATGTCCTTTTTGCCCTTTTACCTGGATCAGACCAGTTTTAGGAACTACTTTATTTAACTTACAGAACAACTTCACAACTTTAGGGAACAACTTCACAACTTTAGGGAACAACTTCACAACTTCAGGGAACAACTACAAAACTTTAGGAAAGTACTTTACAACTTTAGGGAACACTCCATCACATGTAAAAGTCCCAAATTCAAAATGTTACTGAAGTAAAAGTACAATATATTATTAAAGAAATGTACTGGCTACTTAACATGTATCTAAAGTACTTAAAATGTATCATCTGAATTATATTTGTTAACTGCTGATTTGTCCATATAAGGACTGATTGTTAATATCCTTCATTGGTATTTTTGTCCTGCAATGATTTTACATTTTCATAGATTTTATCTTTATTCCATATTAAAAGTCGAAAACACATAACAAACAAATGCAATGAAAAAAATAATTTTATTATCAAATCAACAATTAAATAAAGGAAGTGGAATTAAAGGAGAATCAGGAAGACAAGCTTTGATTGGTTTGTATTTTCAGTGCTGCAGTTCCCCTCCGCTCCTCTGGGGGGCGACGCTGCTCTCAGTCCATCTGTGTCAGGATGTTGGGGATGAATTCCTGGGCGTCTCTCAGCTCCTCCCTCCACTGCTGAGGGACGGCGTCCCCTCTGTAGGAGCCCCCGGCCCCCAGCAGGGCCCCCAACGCCGCCCCGCGGTTACAGTTCTCACCTGGAACATTATTGACAGATTTAGAACCTCACATTATTTATTAGGATTTATTTTCCTTACGAATATGTTTGTTTATCTGTTTGTTTTTGTTTTGCATTAGTTTGTTTGAGTCCTGTGCTGTCATCTGTTTGATTATCTTGTTTTCATGTCTAACAATTGGATTAATTAAATTTAAAAACAAAACTCTGCTTTGATATAGCTTATAGATAGGGCTGGCTCAGGCTTTCGTCTTTGGTAAAGCTTAAAGTTAGGGCTGGCTCAGACTCGCCTCTTTGATAAAGCTTAAAGTTAGGGCTGGCTCAGACTGTTGTCTTTTGGAAAAGCTTAAAGTTAGGGCTGGCTCAGACTCATCTTTGATAAAGCTTAAAGTTAGGGCTGGCTCAGACTGTTGTCTTTGGTAAAGCTTAAAGTTAGGGCTGGCTCAGACTTTCGTCTTTGGTAAAGCACATAGATAGGGCTGGCTCAGACTGTTGTCTTTGATAAAGCTTAAAGTTAGGGCTGGCTCGGACTTTCGTCTTTGGTAAAGCACATAGATAAGGCTGGCTCAGACTGTTGTCTTTGATAAAGCTTAAAGTTAGGGCTGGCTCAGACTGTTGTCTTTGGTAAAGCTTAAAGTTAGGGCTGGCTCAGACTGTTGTCTTTGGTAAAGCTTAAAGTTAGGGCTGGCTCAGACTTTCGTCTTTGGTAAAGCACATAGATAGGACTGGCTCAGGCTTTCTTGAACCAGCCCCTGAATAGGCTGATATACGCCTGGTCAAAGCTCCACTGCTGTTACGAACCTCCACAGTTGGTGTTGGTCAGGATTCCTCCGGTGAGGTCGTCATGAAACTGGTGAGCCAGGTAGAACATGCTGGACAGAGCTCCTGTAGGGGAGGGTTTGATTAGTGCAATCATTGATCATTAGAGATCAGTGGAGATCATGTGACCTGTGGTGCAGATCTGTGAACCTTTAGTGTAGCAGGCCAGACCGAAGTGCTTCACAGCCCTCTGATGGACCTGCAGACGCTTTTCAGAGGACGCTGGAAACCTGGAACACAGATACAGATACCATCCTAAAGCTGGACACGCAGGGGACACTTGAGACAGACCTTATGTCCTCCTGACATCACACAGGAAGTGGCTGCTACCTGGCGGCCTGGTGGCCGTAGCTCTGGCAGTCCTCCCAGGCGTCCAGCCTCCTCAGAGCGTGCTCGGCCTGCTGCTGGATGCTGGCTCCGCCTAGCACGGCGTGCAGCGCCTGGCTGTAGATGGACACGTATTCAGGCACCTTGGGATGGGGGTGTGTGAGCTTCACAAACTCCACCGCTGCTGAGACCTGAGGACACAACAGAACGTTAAAGATGTTACGCCACATCGTCTTTGACATCCGTTAAATGTGTGTTTAAATGCCACCCACAGCACGCTTCTCATTGGCTGAGGCGGACAGCAGGATAAAAGGGAGGATCATGGGAAGGCAGCCGATGGCGTCCAGTTGGCTGTCTGGGAACGAGGAGCTCATAATGTGGCGGCTGCGATTTTCTGCAAATGCAAGAACCTGAAAAACACAAAGAACACTGTAAGAACAGAAGGAGCTTTTGGTTGTGTCAGGGTGCGTTTGATTTATCTACTGGCCGAGGTCTGTCGGTTCTGCTGGGGTGCGTTTGATTTACCTGACGGGGCGAGGTCTGTCGGTTCTGCTGGGGTGCGTTTGATTTAACTACGGGGCGAGGTCTGTCGGTTCTGCTGGGGTGCATTTGATTTACCTGACGGGGCGAGGTCGGTCTGCTGTCCTGCCAGTCGGAGAAGAAGGAGCGGTGGAAGGACTCGGCATACGTGTCCTGGTGTGAGCCGGGCGTTGTCATGAAGTGGATATAGTCCGATAGGACGGCGGCTCGGGCGTCCGCCTGAGAGACGTCGCTGAAACGTCCAGTGAGCAAGCGGGCCGCCCGCAGGGAACAGAGGACATTAAGTGTGTTGTCCCCGGCCTGAAGACCTGAAGACCACAAACACAATATGCAGTACTCAGTCATAGTCCTAATTGATTTCCGAATACTCAGTCTAAGTCCTGAAAAAATCTGAGTACTCAGTCTAAGTCCTGACTAAGTCCCAAGTACTAGGTCTGGGTCTTGACTAAGTCCATGTACTTAGTCTGAGTCCTTCCTAAGTTCTTAGTACTCAATCTGAGTCCTGACTAAGTTCCGAGTTCACAGTCAGAACTGGGTACTGGACCGAGTATTGAATTAGCAGAACCTTGATGGTAGTGGACGGAGCCATCGGAGGACTTCCACAGATTCAGTTTGTTGTGGAGGATCACGTTACCGACCACATCGGGTTTCTTGGCGCCTGATGACCAGGCGGTCCGCCCGCTACCAGCTGCAACACACAAACAGGAAGTTCAGGATAAATATGAGGATGTTTCCAGAACTTTCCAGGACTTTATGAAGGGATTCCAGGGCTCTTCGTACCGATGTTGGACAGGCTGAGGATGCTGGACGGGTGTCTGAGTCTGGGCGAGTGGAAGCCAGAAATCCAACCTCCAAAGTCTCTCCTTATGTCTCCGATGTCGTAGTACCAGTGGACCGGCATGGACATGGAGTCAGCCGCACACATCCCCCACAATGCATCACTCACCGCCCGCCGCATCTGAGCCATCTCACCTGAGGAGTAAGGTGTGACCTCTGAGCTCTGTGGACAAGAGACAGACCTAAGACTGTCCTCTTTGATAAAGCTTAAAGTTAGGGCTATTTATTTCACATAACATTTCAGAGTTTCTCTTTTCTCAAAAACACAATTGACTCCTTTTTTCCCTAAAAACATTTGTTTGTGTTCTTTTTTAAATTTATTTTTATATTCTGGTGACATTTTTGAAAATCTACAAACTTTTGTCAATTTTCTTTTAAAAAGTTTGACTTTTTTCTTCAAAAGACATTGGCATTGCATTTTTTTTACGATGTTTATTTACTGTAATACATTTTGGTAATTATTTTTCGGGATGTTATAAATGTTTTGGGGAAATCTTTTCATTAATATTTTAATTATTGATATTTTCTTTGTCTTAACATTTTTGGCAACTTTGTTTTTCTGTCTAAAAATGTATTCTTCTTTCGGCGATGTTTTCTCACACAACTATTTTTGGCAATTTCTCTGTTTTAAAAAATCTTGCTTTTTTTTCCTTTCAAGAAAATTTGGTGATTATTGTTCTATATAATTTTTTGTGGTGATCCCCCCCCCTAAAATAATTTGCCATTTATGTTATATATATATATATAATTTTTAATCTGATTTTTTCCTATGTTAAGAAATCGTGCCCCCCAACCCTAAATCACTAAAATGACACAATTAATCACAACCAGGAACTGTAAAAACAAAAATGATTGTTCATATCTGATGAACAACACACAACCGAATCTGAAATACAAACAAGCGGAAACACGTGCAGCTTCACCTGCTCTGACAAACAGTCCCTGACCTCCTGACTCTGTATATATTAATGCATCACAGAGTGTGTGTGAGTGTGTGTATGTGTGTGTGTGTGTATCAGACCTGTCGCAGCTCCGGGTTTTTGCTGTCGGGGTGAATTTTTACATAACTTCAAACCTTTTCTGTTATAAAACTGCACCGGAAGAGGCTAACGTTAGCATGCTAACGTAAACAAACGGCTGCTCTCGGCTCTGTAATTAAACTTTACCGTCTGTATGTGTTTTATTTAATGTGACCGGACTAAATTTACCTCCATAAAAAGTCACATTTCATTCATTAAAACGTTAAGAAATAGTTTAATAAACCGCTGCAGTTTATTTTGTAACCTGTCTGAGGTACGGTGGTCAGTGTGGATCAACTCAAAACGCGAAGCGATCGGTGAGGATAATTTTTCCCTGAGCTGAGGCTGCCAGGCTGACGCACTGCGATCAGCAAACTCAAAAGAGCAAAAATTCACGATAACAGTGTTTATGTGCTGATAATGAAATACAATAATCAGCATTGTGGTGACAGTGGCAAAAAAATCAGGCTACGGGACCAAAAACGTCCTAGAAAACTAAACTCGGGACCTATTTTTCTTTCTTTTAGCTACGGCGTCTGTTGAGGGTCACGTTTTGGCGTAAATCAGTGGAAACGCGAACATGTGATAGCAGCGCCAGTTTGAGTGCGCGTTAAACTTTAATTTAACGGTCAAAAAGAAATCAGCGGTCTGTTTCTCGTTAATGCTGATGTTTCACTGGTGGTTTACGGTTTTTAAGCTCAGGCAGCTAACGGCTAACGGTTGTTTTTAGCTCAGTTAGCCCGCTGCTAGCAGGATGCTAACGATGGAGCCCGAAGAAGAAGCAGCGTTAGACCCTGAAGATGTCGGTGAGACTTTTTATTATTTTAATATTTTTTAATCTTCATAACTAAAGCGTTAGACCCTGAAGATGTCGGTGAGACTTTTTATTATTTTAATATTTTTTAATCTTCATAACTAAAGCGTTAGACCCTGAAGATGTCGGTGAGACTTTTTATTATTTTAATATTTTTTAATCTTCATAACTAAAGCGTTAGACCCTGAAGATGTCGGTGAGACTTTTTATTATTTTCATTGGTAATTTAACTGGTTAAACCTGTGATGTTTAATTATCCTTAAATTTAAAATTTGACAGAATCTGAGAGTTTGAAACCTCTTTATTTTAATTCAGTTTGAGTCATTAAAGTCTGAGTTCAGTGTTTTCTGTCACACAGCTGCTCTGAAAAACTGTTAGGGACCGTTGTTTATTCCTGAGAGGAGGGGGAGGCTGTTAGGGGACAGGCGCGCTGTCAGAACCGGCTGGTCCAGAGGGGAATCACAGTCCGCCTGCAGGTTCTTCAGACCGATGGGCGTGGCTGGGGTGTCCGTTGCCGTGACGACCTGTTACACCCAGTAGTAATAATAATAATAATAATAATAACAATAAAGATACAAATAATAATAACAATAAAGATTACATAATAATGATAATAATAATAACAAAAGTAATAATGATGTGTGTTGTTCAGAGCGGGCCAAGGCCTTCTGGAGCGAGGAGGATGTGGACCAGGTGTTTCAGGGGGTCTTTGAGTACCTGGATCACCTGAAGAGTGTCCTGAAGAAGAACACGGCCACTGATAAAGGTACGCTCACGCTCACCTGACGCACACCTGGCACAGGAAGTGCTGCCGCTGACTTCCTGTCCCTCTGTGTTGATCAGAGTACGTTCAGGGTCTGAAGCTGCTGGAGTCTCTCAACTGTCCTCAGGCGTCCAATCAGGACTCGTCTGTGGTCCAGGTGGTCATTGGCTCAGGTACACACACACACACACACACACACACACACACACATACATAAAATAAAGAAGTAAAGACGCTGCGTGTAGAGTCTTATTTTGGTGGGGTCTTCCTTTCCAGGTGAGCTGCTGCCGGCTCAGTTCCCCCACACAGCGCCCCCCTCCCCTCCCTCCCCCACAGGCCGAGAGGAGCTGCTGCGACCTCTGACCCCCCTCCACCTGCAGTACCAACCCCACCCCTGCTCCCAGGTAACACACTCTACACACTGTGTACAAGTACACACAGTTTACTACACGCTGTGTACAAATACACTCTGTTTACTACACGCTGTGTACAAATACACTCTGTTTACTACACTCTGTGTACAAATACACTCTGTTTACTACAGTCTTACTTGTGGGGTTTCAGTTGTGCCTGCCCAGTTTACCCAGCATGCCTCAGTCCGCCCCTCCGTTCTGGGGTCAGAACCCCCTGAAGGTCCCGCTGCTCTGCGGCTTTAAGAGGCTGAGCGCCGTGCCCATGATGTCATCGAGAGTGGACGGCGAGGGGGCGGACCCTGCCGTAAGTGAGGATGGGATGGAGGACAGTGTGGAGGACTGGGACGTCGTCTACAAAGCCCCATGTGGACAGAGTCTCCGTAACCATGACGACGTGATACGTTTCCTGTTGGCCACTGAGAGCTACGACATCCTGCAGGTTTGTTACATTACATCAGGTACCTCACTGCAGTAAAAGTACGTCAGATGCATGTAATAGTACCTCAGACTTTCAGTAGTGTAAGTGAAGGACAGTCAGTAGTGTAAGTGAAGGACAGTCAGTAGTGTAAGTGAAGGACAGTCAGTAGTGTAAGTGAAGGACAGTCAGTAGTGTAAGTGAAGGACAGTCAGTAGTGTAAGTAAAGGACAGTCAGTAGTGTAAGTAAAGGACAGTCAGTAGTGTAAGTAAAGGACAGTCAGTAGTGTAAGTAAAGGACAGTCAGTAGTGTAAGTAAAGGACAGTCAGTAGTGTAAGTAAAGGACAGTCAGTAGTGTAAGTAAAGGACAGTCAGTAGTGTAAGTGAAGGACAGTCAGTAGTGCAGTGTTGCCTTGAGGGTCAGTCAGTAAAGTGCAGGTTCCTGTGCAGGTGGACTTCTTCACCTTTAACCCGTCTGTCCGGTTGGACCCTCCCCCGCCGGTGGGCCCACGGCGGCCTGAGATGGACCTGAGCCGGGGGTCAGAGCCCACGCCGGTGCAGCTGTGTGTCGGAGACGGCGGTGTCCGGCCCGCCGACTTCCGCTATAGGAAGGATCGCTGGCCACACGGGTGCTTCCTGACGCGCGGCCCGGCGCTGTTCAGCGTCTGCTGCGACTGCACCGACGGCTGCAGCGACGCCAAGCACTGCGCCTGCGTGGCTGCGACCAGAGGAGGGCGCCACTACAGCCACCACCGGCTGACGGAGCCGATACCGTCAGGGTGAGACCACGAAGACTCTTCTGACTGAAACAGTTTGTCATTTTCTGTTTTATATTCAGTCAGTAATGATTTGCATCAGTGAAACTCAACCTGTGGGCGGTGGGCCAAATCTGGCCCCTCATAGGGTCCCTGGTGGCCCACAACCATTTTCGAATTGACAAAAAAAATAGTGATGAATAGTCTTTGTCCTTTTAGTGTCCATAAGGTGCCAGAGTGCATAAAACATCATCAAAATAGAGCCCTCACACCCCCCAACAGAGGACACAGCTACGACCCTAATGTCCCAAAATCCCAGAAATCTTCTAAAATTCTAGAAATGTCCAAAAATTGTAGAGACACCCTGAAGTCCTACCCATGTGTCTCTGTCTCAGGGTGTACGAGTGCGGTCCGTGGTGTGGCTGCGTCCGGGCGCGCTGTCAGAACCGGCTGGTCCAGAGGGGTATCACAGTCCGCCTGCAGGTCTGTCAGACCGATGGGCGTGGCTGGGGTGTCCGTTGCCGTGACGATCTGGACCGCGGCACGTTCGTGTGCATGTACGCAGGTGAGGGGCTTGCAAGTTTGGTTATATGAAGAGCTTTATTCATGGTGGTGAGGTAACGGCGCCGTGTGTCCAGGTGTGGTCCTGCAGAAGGTCCAGAATCCCACTGAGGCTCTGCCCCCGAAGCTGACGAGGGCGGACCTCCCGTCAGACGATGAGGTAGAGGTCGTCACCGAGTGGCTGGCCCCGCCCGTACTGGAGAGCCGCAACAGCCTGCTGGAGCCCCCCAAGTCCCCGCCCACCTCGCCGCCACTGCACGTACCCGTCATCCAGAGGCCTGTAGACACCGCCGCTGCTGCGGCGCCTCAGGACAGAGACAAGGTGAGACAGGACACAGTCACTGTCTCACTATGACCTTTGACCTCAGTAAGACAACCTCCGGTCTGTTTCAGACGGTGCTGGTCGGCGCTCCGCCGCCTCCAACTCGTGCCGCCGTCCCGTTAGGTGACAGCTCGCCTCACAACTCGACATCCTGCCGTGCGGTGGTGGCGGCGGTCCACAGCGTGAATGGCAGCGAGACGAAGAAGAGTTTAAAGAGAACGCTGAAGGTGGACGACGTTTACGTCCTGGACGCCAGTAAGGAGGGAAACGTCAGCCGCTTCATCAACGTGAGTCACAGCAGCTCGCCATGTGACGGTTTGATCAGCGTTTACTGGTTCTTAATGATTATTTTTTATTAATATGTATCTTTATTTATTTATTATGAAGCATTATTTATCATTAATCATTGTTGCGCAGAACACGTTTAAGGAATGAAATTAAAAACAAACCATAATAAGGTTTGACCTTTGACCTGTGCGTCTGCTCCGTACAGCACAGCTGCCGTCCGAACCTGTTCGTCCAGAACGTCTTCACCGACTGCCACGACCCCGCCTTCCCCGCCATCGCCTTCTTCACCAGCAGGTCAGAGACCACCACCACAACAACATGTTTGTTTGTTTGTTTATTTATAAATCTCGCTGTGGCTCAGGGCGGTGAAGGATGTTTGTTTGTTTGTTTGTTTGTTTATAAATCTCGCTGTGGCTCAGGGCGGTGAAGGATGTTTGTTTGTTTGTTTGTTTGTCTGTTTATAAATCTCGCTGTGGCTCAGGGCGGTGAAGGATGTTTGTTTGTTTGTTTGTTTGTTTGTTTGTTTAAAAATCTCACTGTGGCTCAGGGCGGTGAAGGATGTTTGTTTGTTTGTTTATAAATCTTGCTGTGGCTCAGGGCGGTGAAGGATGTTTGTTTGTTTGTTTGTTTGTTTAAAAATCTCACTGTGGCTCAGGGCGGTGAAGGATGTCTGTTTGTTTGTTTGTTTGTTTGTTTATAAATCTCGCTGTGGCTCAGGGCGGTGAAGGATGTTTGTTTGTTTGTTTATAAATCTCGCTGTGGCTCAGGGCGGTGAAGGATGTTTGTTTGTTTGTTTGTTTGTTTGTTTATTTATAAATCTCACTGTGGCTCAGGGCGGTGAAGGATGTTTGTTTGTTTGTTTGTTTGTTTATTTATAAATCTCACTGTGGCTCAGGGCGGTGAAGGATGTTTGTTTGTTTGTTTGTTTGTTTATAAATCTCACTGTGGCTCAGGGCGGTGAAGGCCGGCACGGAGCTGACCTGGAACTACTCAGCGGACACGCAGAGCAAACAGGAAGTGGCGTGTTTGTGCGGCAGCGACGGTTGCTGGGGACAGTTCACCCTGGAGGAGCAGCTGTGTGTCGTCTGTGAGGTCGAAGGTCAAACTCACTGATGACATCATGTTTTTTACTCACATGGTGATGTTATGTTTTTTAATAAAATGACTTATTTTGTAAATATACTCTGATTTTACTTACTTTACTTGACTTTTATTTTGCTAACAGAGTTCAAGGGAAAATGTTAGTCATTTGAGCTTTATTCTGAAATTCCATGGTAGGAATAGTGGAGGTCTTTTTGTTATATCCGAACCTTTTATTTTGAAACTCTATGTCCAATATTAAGAGAGAGAGGCTTTTACTCTGAAACTTGTATCTGTCACTAACCTTTGATTTGCATATTGAAAAAAATTTCAGAAAACTGAACACTTTTTGTCTTCATGATAGAAATCAGTGAGGAATTTTCATAAATGTTAAATGTTCTTAAATGTCTACAAAAGTGTCAAATCTTTACCGTGTTGAACTTTTCCGTCACGTCTTTAGAGGGTTTTGTTCTCAGACGGAGTCCGAAATCTTCACCTCGCGGCACTGAAACACCAAATTCAAAAGCTTTCTTCCTGTCTCAAATTTATATAACTTCTTATGTCTAAAAACATGCCTTTTTTTTCTTTTAAAGATTATTTTTTGGCATTTTAGCCTTTATTAGATCAAAAGCATGAAAGGGAGAGAGAGGGGGGACGACATGCAGCAAAGGGAGTCAAACCTGCGGCTGCTGCGGTGAGGACGCTGCCTTCATTTATGGGGCGCCCGCTTTACACACTCAGCCACCGGACGCCCCAAAAACACGCTTTTTTTTATCGTTAGCTGTTGTCAGAATTTTCAGATTTTTTGAGTGATAAAAAAAATCCAAATCCAAAAACTTTTGACTCTAATATGACAACAGAAAGAAGAATTTTGAACTCTCACTTCATCCAATGTTCAGATTTATAACCTAGAAATGTATAGGAAGAGTATGTGTTTAATTAGATGATGTCTTTTTTGCATATTTAACCCTTTAAAACCTGAGTTATTTCTAGTGATTCTCCCTTTGTTAAAGCCACCTTTCAGGTCATTTGTTCGTCACTTTCACAGTTATCTTCGCTGTTTTTACTTCAGCAGTTTGCAGGACATTTGAAGTTGACGGCTCCTTTTTTTCTGACAGAAATCAAAACCGTTTTCTTCGGTTTCAGAGGTTGAAGTGATTGTCTGAACGCAGCATGTCGGTGCAGGCTTCAAAGAGTTAAACAGAACATTCAGAAAATAAATGAAGTCTGCCGATAAATATCTGATCTCAGAAAAGTTTCCTCATTCACCTCAACTGTGTAACCATCATTTCTGCTCTTATTTTGAAATCCCAAGGCGGATGTTGAGCACGGGGAAGGACTTCCTGTTTGGTCGGTCTTTTATTGTGGAACTCACAGACCGGATGTCCCCGTGTTGTTTATATCCTGTCCTCCGGATTCTCACCACTTGTCCTCTGTCTCTGAAGCCGACCATGAGCGCTTCTCTGCGGGCTCCGTGTCTGCTGCTGCTCGGCCTCCTGCTCTCCGGCTCCTCCGGGTCCTCCCGGGTCCGGGTCCGGATCCCTCCTCACGACCAGGTGGCCCGGGTGGCCCGCTTCGTGGCTCACCAGTGTGACTGGGGCTCCCTGGCCACCTTGTCCTCGCACCCCCCGCTGCAGGGCCGGCCCTTCTCCAACACCTTCAGCCTCAGCGACGGGCCGCCGGGCTCCGGGACCGGCGTGCCCTACCTGTACCTGACCCGCATGGAGGTCTCCGTCCAGGACCTGCAGGTAAACACCCGACAACACCCGATGATACCCGACAACACCCGGGACTATCGTACAAGTTTATCTAGAGTCCCGCAGAGTGCAGACTGTGTTTTACTGGTCAGAACAAACAAACAAACAAACAAACAAACAAACAACACTGCGTCATGAAAACTTTAAGGATATATTTTATAAACAAAATATTATTTCAAACTCTTTCAAAAAAAAAAATCAAATAAAAATGTATCTGCAACTTTTATCATTATTGTATTATTATTTCTAAACTTTTATTGAATGATAATGATGTTTGTTTTTAACCCCTTGACTCCGTTTTCTCCTGCTGCGTTCAGACGCTTTTCACAAACATTTCAACCTCTGAAACCGGAGAAAACCGGTTTGATTGTCAAAAACAGGAAGAAAAAACGAAAACATCATGAGGAACTTGATAAATAACATCCTGCAGACTGACAAAATGAAAATGATCTGGATGCATCATCATCATCATCATCATCATCATCATCATCATCATCATCATAACTCCAAAACTTCAGAAAAGTAGAAAACTTCATAAATCTCTTAATAACATATTGAAACATTTTAACACTTTCTTGAGGTCATTTTCTTCCGTTTTTTCTCCATCTTTCTTTTTTCGGGTCATTTTTATTTTCTTGTACTTTTCAAAATGATTTCTTCTTTCTTTATCTCCTTCTCATGTTTTCCAGAGATTTTGAGCAAAAGTTTCTGTGTTTCAAAGGGTTAAACTGGCAAAAAGTAAATGTACAATCCCTAAAATAATAATAATAATTTATAATAATTTTCTTTTCATCCAACATTGAAGATTTTTTTATTAAATACTAAACATTTCTTCCAAAATGTTTAAAATAGTTTTAAACATTTTCAATCGACTTATTTTCATCGACTTTATTTTTATTTTCTTACATTATTTTTTTACACAATAATGTAAGAAAAAAGTAAAGTTTGGCTCAGAGATCAACATAAAACAGTCATTACGATCATTAATAAAGGATCACAGACTTTTTTTCAGTGTAAAACAAACTGACCAGAATCACTTTAATGTTCCTTTAACATTTCTGTATTTTAGTGTTACGTAAAGACTGAAATGTGTGAGTTCATTTTTGTGTTTTATGAAAAGTTATGAAAACAGTCAGCAGGTTTTTATGTAACAGCAGAGGCCATGACTCAGCACTTCCTCCAAACGGTGATTCAGCAGGTTTTCAGTCACATGTCAGAGTCATGTGACTGATGAAGCTCACAGAGGCGACTCAGCAGAAACAGGCGCTTTAATGGGCGTGTGAATGCTGAGCTCGAGTCTCTGTGAAGTTAAAATGTGCTGAAAAGCTGCAGAAACATTCAAACAACTTTATTCAAACTATTTTTGTTTCACACAAAGCTGAAAAGCTTCATTTGAAACTATTTAAACAGATTAATAATCAATAAAAATATCAATCAAAATCAGCCGAACACAAGAATCTACACACGGAAAAAAGCCTGATCCAGCTGTGTCCACATACGCTGTCTCACTGTCTGTCCCCTCAGCTGTCTGTGTGTGTCCCCTCAGCTGTCTCACTGTCTGTCCCCTCAGCTGTCTCACTCTCTGTCCCCTCAGCTGTCTCACTGTCTGTCCCCTCAGCTGTCTGTGTGTGTCCCCTCAGCTGTCTCACTGTCTGTCCCCTCAGCTGTCTCACTGTCTGTCCCCTCAGCTGTCTGTGTGTGTCCCCTCAGCTGTCTCACTGTCTGTCCCCTCAGCTGTCTGTGTGTGTCCTCTCAGCTGTCTCACTGTCTGTCCCCTCAGCTGTCTCACTGTCTGTCCCCTCAGCTGTCTCACTGTTTGTCCCCTCAGCTATTTCACTGTCTGTCCCCTCAGCTGTCTGTGTCTGTTCAGTTAGCTGTCTGTGTGTGTCCTCTCAGCTTTCTTTCTGTGTGTCCCCTCAGGTGGACCCGCGGGCGTCCCTGTCCATGTCTCTGGCTCAGACAGATTACTGCAGACAGCAGGGCTTCGACCCTCAGAGTCCTCTCTGCGCTCACATCATCCTGTCAGGATCTGTGCTGGAGGTACACACACACACACACACACACACACACACACCTGTGTCTCCAGGTGACCCGTCACATGTCCCCATCTCATGTCCCTGTCCCCCTGGTGTCCAGATTAACGGGACGGAGGCTGACTTTGCTAAGAAGTCTCTGTTCAGTCGACACCCGGAGATGATCGACTGGCCGTCCGACCACGGCTGGTTCTTCGCCAAGTTCAACATCACACAGGTACAAATACTACTGATACTACTGAGAGTACTACTACTGACACCAATACACCTGACAGCACTACTATTAATATCACTACTTCTGCTAATAATAAAACTGTTGATCACAGCTGGTTCTCTCAACACCACACAGGTATTAATACTGCAAAAATTACTACTATTGCTGATACTAATACTACAAATACTGCTGATACTACTGAGAGTACGACCATTCATACTACCACTAGTGCTAATAATACCAATCATGGCTGGTTCTTCATCAAATTTATCATCACACAGGTACAAACACTGCAAATACTACTACCACTACTACTTTTGATACTAATATTACAAATACTACTGAAACTACTGAGAGTACTACTACTACAAGTACTTCTAAGACTGTTACTCATAGTAATAATGATCACAACTGGTTCCTCACCACGTTCAACATCGCACAGGTACTAATACTACATATACTACTACAGCTGATACTAGTACTACAAACACTACTTATACAACTGAGTGTACTACTACTACTACTACTACTACTACTGCTACTAACAATAATAAAACTACTGATCACAGCTGGTTCTTCGCCAAGTTCAACATCACACAGGCACAAATACTACTGAGAGCACTAATACTATGAGTACTAATACTACTACTACTACTGATGCTAATGCTACAAATGCTACTGATACTACTACTACTACTGCTACTTATAATAACAAAACTACTGATCACAAATCTTGGCCAAATTCACATCACACGGGTACAAATACTAAAAGTACTAGTACTGCAAGTATTAATACTATGTATACTATTACTACTTCTGATACTACACATACTAATACCTCTACTACTACTGCTACTTATAACAATAAAACTACTGAGCACAGCTGGTTCTTTGCCAAGTTCAACGTCAGATTCAGCGAACAGACCTCGTATTGGTCCACGCGTCAGAGTCATCAGCCAATCAGAGGGCAGGACGTGACGATAATACTGCATCTCCATGTTTCAGGTTTGGGTGTTGGATTATTTTGGCGGGGTGAAGACGGTCACTCCTGAAGAATACTTCCAGGCCTCGCTGCATACCAAACACCACTGACACCCACTGCTGCTGCTGGGTGTTGTAGTTCTGTTTTTCCTGTTTGTAGTTCTGCTGGACGACAAAAAGAGGAATTATTTTACTCTCAGGTTTCTGCTGTTAATCAAAGTGTAACTGTGTGTGAGCGTGTGCAGTACTGCAGTCTGACCTCCAGAGAGAGCTGATGATCAACAAACCTGTTAACTTAAAGTCTGTCTTTGTGCAGCTCGACTTACCAAACTCATGATCAACAAACCTGTTAACTTAGTCTGTCTGTGTGCAGCTCGACTTACCAAACTCATGATCAACAAACCTGTTAACTTAAAGTCTGTCTGTGTGCAGCTCGACTTACCAAACTCATGATCAACAAACATCCCGTTAACTTAAAGTCTGTCTGTGTGCAGCTCGACTTACCAAACTCACGATCAACAAACCTGTTAACTTAAAGTCTGTCTGTGTGCAGCTCGACTTACCAAACTCATGATCAACAAACATCCCGTTAACTTAAAGTCTGTCTGTGTGCAGCTCGACTTACCAAACTCATGATCAACAAACCTGTTAACTTAAAGTCTGTCTTTGTGCAGCTCGACTTACCAAACTCATGATCAACAAACCTGTTAACTTAAAGTCTGTCTGTGTGCAGCTCGACTTACCAAACTCATGATCAACAAACATCCCGTTAACTTAAAGTCTGTCTGTGTGCAGCTCGACTTACCAAACTCATGATCAACAAACCTGTTAACTTAAAGTCTGTCTGTGTGCAGCTCGACTTACCAAACTCCACTCAATAAAACTCACATCTAAGGTCATTTGACTAAAAACAACAAAGAGCACTTTTAAGTTAAGTTTAAGCAAATCAGAGTTCAGATAAATATTTCAGACTGTTTGGATCAAATTTTTACACATCATTAAATTACAGATAATCTTTTCTTTAGCTTTGATAATTATTATCACTTAAAGTGATTCTTACTGAAAGATAACCCCCAAGGTTTTGATTCTTCACTAATGACTACATCTCCCATGAGTCTTAGCTGTCAGCAGGGTGTAAATCTTATTTCACTTTATTGATTAAAAGAAAACCTTTAATTCACATTTATTTTTTGTGTATTTGTTTAGCTGTGAACGCTCATTAAGCTTAAAATATGAGCGGAAAACAAAAAATAATGTTTCAAAAACAAAAAATAGATACATAATGAGGGGCGGGGCTTGTAGAGCGCGGGGCGGGGCTTCACCTCGTCTCTTTGTGCCTTAAAATATCATTTTAATCTCCACTAACGACACTTCGCTCCTTCCTGATGTGAAACTTTTTTAATAACTCGCTGTGAAATTAGATTTTTGAGACAATGTTAATGATAATTTGTTTAAATAAAGTTTGTTTAAAAACCAAATTGCTCCTTTTTAATCTTTAGTGTATTTGTTTTTGTATTTTTTAACTTTTTTGTAGGTTTATTAAAAATTTACTTATGTCATTAATAAAAACATCAAACTCCATGCCCAGGAAACACGGGAGGACAAACTGTAAAAAAACAGGTAAGATTTCATATTTTACAGATTTTCAGTGTTTGTTTGTTTTTTAATTATTACTATTATTATTTTGTTGTTCTGGGTGTTTTGAATTTTTGTTTAGCAATTTTGGCTTTTAAACTTGAGTAATTTGTTTTGTGTTACTTTTTCTGTCAGAGATTAAAGGTCATATTGTTATATTATTATATTGATTTTTTTATGTAAGAGTTTTCTCATAAATGAAACTGAAATAATGAATAATGACTTAAAACGCTTGTTTTTTCTTTAACAGGACACTTTTACTCAGATTCACGTTTTTGATTTTCGGAAACTTCAGAGAAGAAAAGACGGCGACAGAAACGAAGGAGCTGATGTGTTGACAAGTTTGTCTTCGGTTCATGTGTGCAGGCGTGTTTTTGATGTGTGGTTTTGTGTGTAAGCAGGTTACTGTTGGTATGAAATGTGTCATCTGTGTGTGTGTGTGTGCGTGTGTGTGTGTGTGTGTGTCACCTGTGACGGCAGCTCCTCACCACTTCCTGTTCCACTCAGCGACAACGACAGCAGAAGAAGAAGCTTCAGTTGACGAGATGGATCCGCAGACGTGGATGTGTGGTGTCCTGCTCCTCGCCGCCGTCTTTCCTCCCACAGGTAAGATCCATCACACTCTCAGAGAACATTTAACGTCCAGAACGTTTACCTTGAGGTTCTGCAGAGAACGTTAACCTCGGATCCTCAGAGCTTCAGTCGCCTGCTCACTTCCTGTGTCACTTTATCTCGTTTTAAACAAAGTTCATCATCGACAGAAACAAGATTTTTAAATCTGAGTCTTCGACGAAAAGCAGCCGAGTTTTCAATGTTTTCTAAAAGTTTCCTTTTTAAAAATCGTGTTGATGAAGACATTTTTCCCAGATCACCGTCAGCAGAGCCTGAGACGTTCCTCTGAGGTCTGTTAACCCACAGACAATCCTCTGCCCTTCAGCTCGTCTGAACACATTTAAAATATAAATGCTCTTTTTTATTATTAAGTATATTTAATCAGTAAATAAATGAGTGTGAGCGTGGATGTAAACTCCGTCTGTGGCTTCGATCAAACGGCCGCAGTTCGTTACAGTCGGCCATCTTGTTTTTATCGGCGTGTTAGCTCGTTCAGCTAACTGCTAATCAGCACCGTGCTAAGGGTGTTAACATGTTAGCTAACCACTGATGTGTTAGCATCACCGACCGAAGACGTCAGCTAGGTTTACTAAAATAAATAATAATAATATAAGAATACACATATTTGAGTTGTTGAATTCAGGTGTTTAATTGAAGATTTAATTTTTTTTGTGTTTTTTTTGTGCATCCTTTAAAAAAAGTCCTTCTGGTGTCATTAGAGGACAGAAACGTCCAAACCCCAAACTGCCTTAAAATATAATAATACTATGTCAAATATTTATTAAAAAATAACATTATTTTCCACTTTCACTGAGTTAAACCTTTGTTTGTTTTTTTTAACCAGATGTTTCTGTAATTTTTGAGTTAAGAAAAAATTATTTAGTGGATTTTTTTTTAAATTTCTGACTGACTGAATCTGATTTTACAGATTTAAAGGACAGATTAAGTTTAGTATTTATATTATATATATTAGTTATTAGTATTTAAATTTTCTCTCTGCAGTAAAAACGTGTGAATGTGACACTTAGGTGTGATAGCTGATGTGTGTGAGGGGTTCTTTGTGTTGTACAACATGTTGTAACGTGTGTGAATGTGACCCTCAGTGTGATTCACTCTGACACTGTGTGAATCTGCTCGTCGCGGAGTGTCAGTCAGTTAATGATCTAATATCAGGTGTTTTTTTGTGAGAAACTGTCGGAGCACAAACTGCGAGCAGCTCAGGAAGCAGCTCGGGGGTTTGATCATGTGACCTGCGGTGACTGAGACACACTGGCTGTTTCCACTCCTCAACACACACACACACACACACACACACACACACACACACACACTGCAGCTGCACACACACACACACACACACACACACACACACACTGCAGCTGCACACACACACACACACACACACACTGCAGCTGCACACACACACACACACACACACACTGCAGCTGCACACACACACACACACACACACTGCAGCTACACACACACACACACACTGCAGCTGCACACACACACACACACACACACACAGACACACAGGGTAGTGTTACTGAAACAGGCATCAATAACTGATGTTCAGATCAATATTAATGTTCAGTTTGCTGTTGAGGTTAAATCAGTGACCGATGATGTTTCAGCCGTCTGCAGTGACGGGGTTAAAAACAGCTCAAACGTTACATCACCGTCAGTATTTAACCTCACGGGAACATTATTAGAAATGATAAACAGCCTTGAAATGTTCTTTGAACGGTAGATTAAAATATTTTCTTCAAAACATAATTACAACCTGTAGGGAACATTAGTCAATGTTGTGGGAACATTCCCTGCTAGCTGGGGAGGGAACTTTCCAAAATTGACCAGAACTTTTTCACATTGTTGTTGTTGTTGTTGTTGTTGTCGTTGGAGGTTAGAGGAGGTTGTTTTGTTGTTGTTGTTGTTGTTGTTGTCGTTGGAGGTTAGAGGAGGTTGTTTTGTTGTTGTTGTTGTTGTCGTTGGAGGTTAGAGGAGGTTGTTTTGTTGTTGTTGTCATTGGAGGTTAGAGGTTGTTGTTGTTGTTGTCGTTGGAGGTTAGAGGAGGTTGTTTTGTTGTTGTTGTTGTTGGAGGTTAGAGGAGGTTGTTTTGTTGTTGTTGTTGGAGGTTAGAGGAGGTTGTTTTGTTGTTGTCGTTTGAGGTTAGAGGAGGTTGTTTTGTTGTTGTCGTTGGAGGTTAGAGGAGGTTGTTTTGTTGTTGTCGTTGGAGGTTAGAGGTTGTTGTTGTTGGAGGTTAGAGGTTGTTGTTGTTGTTGTCGTTGGAGGTTAGAGGAGGTTGTTTTGTTGTTGTTGTTGGAGGTTAGAGGTTGTTGTTGTTGGAGGTTAGAGGTTGTTGTTGTTGTTGTTGTCGTTGGAGGTTAGAGGAGGTTGTTTTGTTGTCGTTGGAGGTTAGAGGTTGTTGTTGTCATTGGAGGTTAGAGGAGGTTGTTTTGTTGTTGTCGTTGGAGGTTAGAGGTTGTTGTTGTTGTTGTCGTTGGAGCTTAGAGGAGGTTGTTTTGTTGTTGTTGTCGTTGGAGGTTAGAGGAGGTTGTTTTGTTGTTGTCGTTGGAGGTTAGAGGTTGTTGTTGTTGTCGTTGGAGGTTAGAGGAGGTTGTTTTGTTGTTGTCGTTGGAGGTTAGAGGTTGTTGTTGGAGGTTAGAGGAGGTTGTTTTGTTGTTGTCGTTGGAGGTTAGAGGTTGTTGTTGTTGTCGTTGGAGGTTAGAGGAGGTTGTTTTGTTGTTGTTGTTGTTGGAGGTTAGAGGTTGTTGTTGTTGTTGTCGTTGGAGGTTAGAGGAGGTTGTTGTTGTTGTTGTCGTTGGAGGTTAGAGGAGGTTGTTTTGTTGTTGTCGTTGGAGGTTAGAGGTTGTTGTTGTTGTCGTTGGAGGTTAGAGGTTGTTGTTGTCATTGGAGGTTGTTTTGTTGTTGTTGTCATTGGAGGTTAGAGGTTGTTGTTGGTGTTGTCGTTGGAGGTTAGAGGTTGTTGTTGTTGTTGGAGGTTAGAGGAGGTTGTTTTGTTGTTGTCGTTGGAGGTTAGAGGTTGTTGTTGTTGTCGTTGGAGGTTAGAGGAGGTTGTTTTGTTGTTGTCGTTGGAGGTTAGAGGTTGTTGTTGTTGTTGTCGTTGGAGGTTAGAGGAGGTTGTTTTGTTGTTGTCGTTGGAGGTTAGAGGTTGTTGTTGTTGTCGTTGGAGGTTAGAGGAGGTTGTTTTGTTGTTGTTGTTGTCGTTGGAGGTTAGAGGTTGTTGTTGTTGTCGTTGGAGGTTAGAGGAGGTTGTTTTGTTGTTGTTGTCGTTGGAGGTTAGAGGAGGTTGTTTTGTTGTTGTCGTTGGAGGTTAGAGGTTGTTGTTGTTGTTGTTGTCGTTGGAGGTTAGAGGAGGTTGTTTTGTTGTTGTTGTCATTGGAGGTTAGAGGTTGTTGTCATTGGAGGTTAGAGGAGGTTGTTTTGTTGTTGTCGTTGGAGGTTAGAGGTTGTTGTTGTTGTTGTCGTTGGAGGTTAGAGGTGGTTGTTTTGTTGTCGTTGGAGGTTAGAGGTTGTTGTTGTCATTGGAGGTTAGAGGAGGTTGTTTTGTTGTTTTCGTTGGAGGTTAGAGGTTGTTGTTGTTGTTGTCGTTGGAGCTTAGAGGAGGTTGTTTTGTTGTTGTTGTCGTTGGAGGTTAGAGGTTGTTGTTGTTGTCGTTGGAGGTTAGAGGTTGTTGTTGTTGTCGTTGGAGGTTAGAGGTTGTTGTTGTCGTTGGAGGTTAGAGGTTGTTGTTGTTGTTGTTGTTGGAGGTTAGAGGAGGTTGTTGTTGTTGTCGTTGGAGGTTAGAGGTTGTTGTTGTTGTCGTTGGAGGTTAGAGGTTGTTGTTGTTGTTGTCGTTGGAGGTTAGAGGTTGTTGTTGTCGTTGGAGGTTAGAGGAGGTTGTTTTGTTGTTGTTGTCGGAGGTTAGAGGTTGTTGTTGTTGTTGGAGGTTAGAGGTTGTTGTTGTTGTTGTCGTTGGAGGTTAGAGGTTGTTGTTGTTGTTGTCGTTGGAGGTTAGAGGAGGTTGTTTTGTTGTTGTTGTCGTTGGAGGTTAGAGGTTGTTGTTGTTGTTGTCGTTGGAGGTTAGAGGTTGTTGTTGTTGTCGTTGGAGGTTAGAGGTTGTTGTTGTCGTTGGAGGTTAGAGGTTGTTGTTGTTGTTGTTGTCGTTGGAGGTTAGAGGTTGTTGTTGTTGTTGTCGTTGGAGGTTAGAGGTTGTTGTTGTTGTTGTTGTTGGAGGTTAGAGGAGGTTGTTGTTGTTGTCGTTGGAGGTTAGAGGTTGTTGTTGTTGTCGTTGGAGGTTAGAGGTTGTTGTTGTTGTTGTCGTTGGAGGTTAGAGGTTGTTGTTGTCGTTGGAGGTTAGAGGTTGTTGTTGTCGTTGGAGGTTAGAGGAGGTTGTTTTGTTGTTGTTGTCGGAGGTTAGAGGTTGTTGTTGTTGTTGGAGGTTAGAGGTTGTTGTTGTTGTTGTCGTTGGAGGTTAGAGGTTGTTGTTGTTGTTGTCGTTGGAGGTTGTTTTTGAGTGGACGCTGACGTTCAAGTTGAGCAGCAGATTATTAGAGAAGAGCAGCCGTGTTTATTTTGGAAGTTTCACACAGGAAGTAGTTTGTGGTGATAAGGAGCTTCTGGTTCATGTTTCCACGCCACCCGAAATCAAATGTCTCCGATGTCACTGATGTCTCCTATGTCTCTGATCTCTCAGATGTCTCTGATAGTCTCCTATGACTCCGATGTCTCTGATGTATCCTATATTTCTGACGTCTCCTATGTCTCTGATGTGTCTGATGTCTCCTATGTCCCTGATGTCTCTGACGTCTCCAATGTCTCTAACGTCTCTGATATCTCCCATGTCTCTGATGTCTCCGATGTCTCTGATCTCTCAGATGTCTCTGACGTATCCTATGTCTCTGACGTCTCCTATGTCCCTGATGTCTCTGACGTCTCTGACGTCTCCTATGTCTCTAATGTCTCTGATATCTCCCATGTCTCTGATGTCTCTGATGTCTCCAGTGTCTCAACTGATGGCACTTGAAGGACTCGTTGAATACAGTTTTAGACCATCAGGGTCGGTGGACTCCTCAGGCCTCAGTCTCAAGAGGTTTGCAGCATCGTCGTCCTCACCAATAACCATTGATGTCTCTGCATATTCTCTCACAGTCTGTCCCGCCATCTATAGTCACACCTGCGGACAAATACGTCCAGATGTTAATAAGGTTTTGACTGCGACTTAAAAGACCGTCACTCTTTTTACTGGATCTACCCGATAATGTCTTTGATCCCTCCCATGCCTGCTTCATATGACCAGTTACTAATTTTCCCTCCCCTCTTTAGAATAAAACAGACGCAGCCTTGATTTCATTTCGACAGCTTTTTAGCTGTTTTGACACCCGTGACTTATTGTTTGGAAAAATGTTGACAGTTTTAGTTTGAGTTGTAGTCTCTTCACAGAGCTGAACATGTGATGCGATAGTGTCCCTGAGTTCATCAGAGTCTGGGCAGGACCGAAAGACGATATCCCCGTTAGTCTCTCCGGAGCAGTCGCTCAGCTCCACACACCTGGATTTGGTGGGGGACTGGTTCCACCCTCCTTACCAGAGCTTTAAATTTGGTTAAGAGATGGATTACACTGTGGTCCGATTCCTGAGGGGAGGTCTGCATGTGGTTTTAAACGCATCAGGGCTATTTCCATAACAGCGATCAATAGTTCAGTGTAGGCGAGTGGGCGGAGGGTAGGCACGTGTTCCGAATAACAACGGGCTGGTCTGCAGAGCGGCTGACAGCATTATCGTAGCTCTCGGCGAGTCTCTTCCTGCAGCGTCGTCGTTCGGCCCCGGCACTAAGTGACACGACGGTGGTCTGGAGATAAAAGGTCTGAAGGTGTGTGCACACTTGCTCTGGTGCACATTATCGTGTGACCACAAACACGTACAGCCCTCCGTTGCTGATCGAGACGCGCTGCTCTCGTCCGTCTCATTGAGGTGGATCCAGCCGGACTCGGAGCTGCACGGCGTTCTTGAAGCCAAGTTTCTGTAAAGCAGACAAGGTCGTTCTGCCTGAAGTCACGGTCACGTTTAGCTCTCAGCACGAGTTCATCCAGCTTGTTGTTTACCGAGTGCACGTTTGACAGGAAATGACGGCTGATGGAAATCTGCTCCGGCGTTGCCAAAGTCGACGTCTCACACCGCCTCTTGAGCCGCGCTTTCCTGTCTTTCTTTCGCCTCTCTGACCGTCCATCAGGCCGATGGATTTCATGACAGTGTGTGGGTAATTTTACGGAAAACAACCCACCTGTTGGCGGCGGTGACAGCAGGCGCTCTCGCGTGTAGGTGACGCCGTCCTGTCGGACCGTGCCATTGCTCTCTGGCGCAAACGCCAAGATGCAAATAAGTGTCCAAAACAGCCAGTTTCATAGTGAAGGCGAAGTATAATCCACATCAGACCGAGGAACTGCTCCGAACACGTTATAAAAACCCAAAAACGACAGACCTACGTTTACATTTTCACTCATTATTTGTATTTATTAAAAGGGTTTTTGATACTAACCGTGGTTCTGTTCCCTCTGCCCGTGTGCTCAGCGGCGGGGTCGATGTATGACCCCCAGGTCTGCTACGTCCTGGACGGGTTCCTCGGCCTCTACGGACTCATCATCACCGGCATGTTCATCAAGGAGAAGGTACTTTATTTTGACGGCACTTCCTGTCTCTGCCTGAGTGTCCTTCTGTTGTCCGTCAGTGTTTTATTCTGGTGAATATTTTGCAGTTCTTCAGGCCCAAAGGAAAGCCGACGGAGGAGAGCCTCTACAGCGTGAGTCCTCACTTCCTGTCCTCTACTTCCTATTGGTTGGTTTTCCACAGTAAGAGCTGTTAATGTGTGTCTCTGTGGTGCGTTCAGGACCTGAGGGGTCAGGATACCGGAGGGTACGCCCCGCTGATGAGGGACCCCGAGAGGGCCCGGGTGAGTCACACTTACTTCTGTCTTCAGCAGGGCTTTTATTCTGAAACTTTTGTGAGTCTTTCTCTGGTTCTCCCAACGTTCTTTAAGGAACCTTTAAAAAACTTAACAGCAGCTCCATCAGATTATAAAAGAACTCTGACAGATTCTCCAGGAACCGAAACCAGAACAAAAACAAAAACAACAACAAAACAACAAAAACAACAACAAAACAACAAAACAACAAAAACAACAAAATAACTGCTGAATCATCTCTAATTAAATTAAATTAATGTTAATTAAATTACCATTAAGTAACTAACATTAAGTACGTAACTTTATTCAAAGTAACTTAACGTTAAGTATGTGGTTTTATATAAGTACATAATTTTACATAAATCACAAATCTTTATGTGAAGTAACTTTATTTTAAACGCGTAACTCTGTGTGAATTACGTAACTTAACATTTAATACCTAACTTAACGTTAAGTACGTACATTTATGTTAAATATTTAACTTAACGTTAAGTACGTACATTTATGTTAAATATTTAACTTAACGTTAAGTACGTACATTTATGTTAAATATTTAACTTAACGTTAAGTACGTACATTAATGTTAAATATTTAACTTAACGTTAAATACGTACATTAATGTTAAATATTTAACTTAACGTTAAGTACGTACATTTATGTGAAATATTTAACTTTACATGAAGTACATACATTTATGTTAAATATTTAACTTTACGTTAAGTGCATACATTTATGTTAAATATTTAACTTTACGTTAAGTGCATACATTTATGTTAAATATTTAACTTTACGTTAAGTACATACATTTATGTTAAATATTTAACTTTACGTTAAGTACATAACTGTACATGAACTAACATTACATTAAGTGACTTCACATTAAAAATGTAATTTTTCTCAAGCAGAACCTGATGATTTCTGATGACTTTTTATTTTTTTGTGATTATTTCTGATTATTTCTGATTATTTTGGATTATTTCGGATGTTTGTCTGTAGAACCGCAGGATGGCCGACGATGACTCCACCTACACGGTGATTATTGATTTCCCTCTGCTCCTTTAAAGAATTTTCTATAAATAAACGTCAGATTTAAAAAGTGAATTTTATTGATAATGGATTGATCAGAAACAGTTTAATAAATTGTGATTTCTTCAAACTTTCAGCACCTGAACAAAAGTTCTGAGGGAGAATATAAAGAACTTCCTGTCAACAAACGAGAGGTACAGAACTGATGATTGATTTGATTATTGATTATTGATGTTTGATCTGATTATTGATGATTGATGTTTGATCTGATTATTGATGATTGATCTGATTATTGATGATTGATCTGCTTATTGATGACTGATTTGATTATTGATGATTGATGTTTGATCTGATTATTGATGATTGATGATTGATCTGATTATTGATGATTAATGTTTGATCTGATTATTGGTTATTGATGATTGATCTGATTATTGATGATTGATGTTTGATCTGATTATTGATGATTGATGATTGATCTGATTATTGATGATTGATCTGATTATTGATGATTGATGTTTGATCTGATTATTGATTATTGATGATTGATCTGATTATTGATTATTGATGATTGATCTGATTATTGATGACTGATTTGATTATTGATGGTCGTTTCAGCGTCAGAGGAAGAACGAGAAGGTGTACCAGGTGAGTCAGTGACCTGCTGTCAACGTGTCATCATGTCACCTCTAAATACAGGTGTGTGTGTGTGTATTAACGTGTGTGTGTGTGTGTGTGTGTGTGTGTGTGTGTGTGTGTGTTCAGGATCTGAGCTCGGCCACCAGAGACACTTACGACTCCCTGCAGATGCAGCCGCTCAGCCGCTAACGCTGCCGCCGCCTCACTTCCTGTCTGCCTCTCAGACGTCCTGTTTGTGTCGCCACGGCGACAACAAACAGTCGAAATCATTTTTATTCCATCCATCGTTCTGATCCGAAAACAGAAATCTGTTTTTTATTTTTAGCTTCACTTTCTTTTAAAGGCATTTTTAAGGGGATAATTAAGGAACTGTAATATTTTAAGGGATTATTTTGGATTATTTTTAGAAACCATCTTTAATTAATTAATTTATCATCATTTAACCCAAAATTACGCCCTTATTTTTAAGAAAACCTTAATTTAAAAAATTGATGTCCTTTTAAGGGATTTTTACTTCTCTAAAACCCCTTAACGTTCACAGAAAACCGTTGGAAATAAAATATTAAATCCACACGAGCTGCAGTAAAGTTATATGAATATAAATGTAGCTGTCTGTTTGTCAGGTGGAGAGGGATCACAGTTATTGATCACCGATCAGCTGATAATGTCATGTAATCATGTGATTTATAAATATGTTTAAAATCATTATTTTCTCCTGCGTCAAAACATCGAACGTCACTGACAGAGTTTATTGGTCAATAACTCGTATTTTTTGATTACTGATGTGAGTGTAAATACACAAAAATACATTCTGTTGCAGTATTGATACTTTGGTGAAACAATGAGCAGTTTTTCAGCTTAAAAGCCTCTAAAGTGCTGTTTGTTTTATTATTTTTTATCATCTTAAATTTCTCTTTTAGTTGAGCTGCACCAAAATTTAACAATAAAAACAGACAAAATAGAAAGTGTCAGAAAAGAGAAATATTTTTTCATGCTGCTTCTGTTTTTAACTTCTTCTTTTTTTTTTTTTATTAATTTCAGCTCATTTTAATTAAATCGCTGCAGTTTTGTTTTCTGTTTTTTTTAAATGTCCTTCTGGGAAATGGGAAATCTTTGATCAAAACATCTGTTGTCTAAAACAAAAGCCGTCTTTAAAGGAAACAGAGGGAATTTAAACATTAGCTAGCTGCTTAAAAAAAATCAAAATCAATAAATCTAAAACAATAAAGTTTATTAAACTTATTGGATTATTGTGAATTCGACAGTTAAATTAGTTTTTTTTGTATTTATTTTAACATTTAAAAGCAGAGCTCTGGAAAATTTTATTGTGAAATTAAATCAGTGTTTCCTGCAGCCTGATGTTTATTTTTATGCTTTATTTGATCTTATCTGTTTTATAGATTTTTGCTTAAAATGATTTCAGTCTGCAGTTTTTAGTGTTTTTTTAAGTCTTTTCAGTGTCTTGTCGGTCTGAACAGACTCATAAAGAATTAAAAAATATTCAGACTTCTGTTCAGTTGTTCTGATATTTTCCTGAGAATTTGTTCGTTTATGAAAACGATTTTTATTGTTCATGTTTGTGCTTTTTGAGCTTTTTTTCTGACATTAAAATGTTTCAATAAATCCACATGAAGGCAGGCCAGAGTGATATTTTACACACCTCCAACAAAAACTGTTTCTCACACAAAAACACACACATATGTGTGTGTGTGTGTGTGTGTGTGTGTGTATGTGTGTGTATATATATATATGTACAAAAAACTTTTTTTTAAATACTTTTTGGGTAATATTCGGCTTATCTCTTTTAGTCGTTGCGTGTTTCCTCCTCTGTGTTTTTTTCGGGTCGCAGAGGGTTAATGTTTGTGCGTAAAGGAATTAATTTTGAACCATATGTATTTTATTGTGTAACGGTGCCTGCTGGAACATTTATTTTGAAAAGACGGAAGTGTGGCTCGGCCTAAAACCCCACAGAAGAAGAAGAAAAAGAGGGGGCGGAAGTGGTGTTTTCGTCTCAAACAGCTGGTTAGCATGTCGGACTAAGAGGCAAACTGGCCCGCGCTGTTTCTGCCATTTGTTAAAATGTAAACCGTCGTTAACTTTAGCATCAGAGCTATAGCTGAAACGATGCGGCGCCGCTAATTTATCCCCAAATTATTCCGTTTGAGAGCCGCTCGAACAAACAGTTGCGCCACTAACTGCTAACGGCTAGCTCTGTTAGCCTCAACAATAAACACACAGCCGTTAGCCTTCTGTTAGCTTCCCGTTAGCCTCCTGTTAGCTTCCCGTTAGCTTCCCGTTAGCCTCCTGTTAGCTTCCCGTTAGCCTCCCGTTAGCCTCCCGTTAGCCTCCCGTTAGCCTCCTGTTAGCTTCCCGTTAGCCTCCTGTTAGCTCCCCGTTAGCCTCCTGTTTGCCTGCCGTTAGATTTTAAAGATGGAGACAAACGCTCCGAAGAGGAGAGACAACAAGAAGTCTCTGCGCGTGAAGGTGATCAGTTTGGGGAACGCGGAGGTGGGAAAGGTGAGTCATCGCAGACCAAAGCGCGGGTTAAATTCAGCCACTTTTAGCCTGTTTGTGTCCGTGTGACGCTGCGAGCTGCGCTGAAAACGTTGAAGAGCTGCTGTTGTCGGAGCTGAAATCAGCTGTTCATTAATCAACATTGCTATAAAAGTGTTTACATGTGAAGAGAGCTTCTCTGTGAATGTTTCTGTGCTGTTGGTTTCTGTGTTTTTGACGTATTTCAGCCGCTTTCCCGCCGCTCTCTCCGACACCAGAGTTCCTTTAAAAATGCGCTAATTTAGTTTTTCTGTGTTTATTTTTAATATTGAACTCACAGTGTTTCACCGACCAACACGTGTTCAGAAAGATCAATATGTCCTCTGACACTCGGCAGATCAGTCGCCTCTGAATATCGATAGTAACTCGTGTTGTACTATTAATGTTAATTCTGCTGTCCAGATTTAACCATTTGAGATCTGAGCACTGGATTTCTTTTCAAAACAAGAAAAAGACTTTGAGCACCAATAGAACAAATTACCCCCAAAATTTAGGAGAAATAAGAAAAAGTACAACCCCACCCCGAAAATAAGTTAGGTAAACACAGAATAAGAAATAGTGAAAAGTACAAAAACAAAAACTCACAATTTTGTGTAACGAACGAAAATAGATAGTAAAGAGGCAAACTGTGTTTGGTGATTATGGGCTTTATAAATAAAATTGACTTGACGAGGAAAAAAGTACAAAAAATAATTTAAACTTATTCCAAATCAGAAAGAAGAAATAGGAAAATTTAAAAGAAGAAATAGAAAGTAAAAAAAAGTGAAATTTAGTTTAAAAACAAAGAAATGGGAAAATTTACAAAAACTAAATGAAATTTAGTGAAATAAAAAAAAATAATCTGAAATTTAGTGAAAAATAAGAAATGGGAACATTTACAAAAATAACTGAAATTTAGTATGTTAATAAAATATTAATTGAATTAATTATTAATTAAATATTAATTGATTGTAATCATGATAGTTATATGTAGTTTTTCCATAGTTTTTCTTGTTTTCCAGTTGGCAGGTGTGTCAGCTTCAGTGATCTCTAACTGGCTGTAACTCTGGAGTGTGATGGTTTCTGCGTCTGATTGATGTTTTAGAGCTGCATCATCAAACGTTACTGCGAGAAGAGGTTCGTCCCCAAATACCTGGCTACGATCGGCATCGACTACGGCGTCACCAAGTGAGCTCTCATCTCCTGTCACTGCGCCTTCTCTCCTGCAGCTTTTCTCCTGCACGTTTTCTCCTGCAGCTTTTCTCCTGCAGCTTTTCTCCTGCACGTTTTCTCCTGCAGCTTTTCTCCTGCAGCTTTTCTCCTGCACGTTTTCTCCTGCAGCTTTTCTCCTGCAGCTTTTCTCCTGCACGTTTTCTCATGCAGCTTTTCTCATGCACGTTTTCTCATGCACGTTTTCTCCGGTTACGGTTGCTGACCTGCTGTTGTTTTTTTGACATTTTGTTGTTTACGTGTTGTTTACATGTTGTTTACGTGTTGTTTACGTGTTCCTCTTCAGAGTTCAGGTCCGCGACAGAGAAATCAAAGTGAACATCTTTGACATGGCCGGCCATCCGTTCTTCTACGAGGTCAGTCACTTTATTGATTTCTGGCTATTTCTACGGAAAACTTAATTTTTTGTGGAGATTTTGTTTTTAAGAAAAATAATTTTAAATAAAAAATGTTTTTTGTCGAACTCAATATTTTGTCATTTAATTTTTGGCAATTTTTTATCAAGAATGTAGTTGTTGTTGTTGTTTTTTTAAGAAAATGGATTTTGAAGGCACGTTTTTTTTTTCTTAGATTCTTGAAATGCATGTTTTCTAAGAAAAAAATTGCCAAAATCCCACCTTTTATTCCAGACAGAAACTAAAACAGAAATTATGGTTGGATTTTAAACGCATCATGTGAGTGTGAATGTTAAATGTTTGAAAAAAAAATATTTTAAAGTTTGGAGGCATGGTCCACTGAGCTCTTCTTCTGTGGTTGTGTTCAGGTGCGTAACGAGTTCTATAAAGACAGTCAGGGCGTGCTGCTGGTGTACGACGTCGGCCTCCGCGAGAGCTTCGACGCCCTCGACAGCTGGCTCGGAGAGATGAAACAGGAAATGGGCTCTCAGGCCAACATGGACAGCATCGTGTTTGTCGTCTGCGCCAACAAGGTGAGATCCACCAATCAGAGCGCTTACAGAGGTCAAGCAACAGAGCGTTGGCAGGTAAACGGTTGTGTGTGTGTGTGTGTGTTTGTCCGTCCTCTCAGGTGGACCTGACGAAGCGACGCGTGGTGGACGAGGGGGAGGGGCGTCTGTGGGCGGAGTCCCGAGGCTTTCATTACTTTGAGACATCAGCGCAGAGCGGCGAGGGCATCAACGAAATGTTCCAGGTAGGCGGTGCTCCGAGCTCACAGTTTACTGGTCACTGGTCCCGCATCGAGTTCACGGCGTGTGCTCGATGCGTGTGCTTGATGCGTGTGCTCGATGCGTGTGCTCGATGCGTGTGCTCTGTCTCCAGGCCTTCTTCTCCTCCATCACTGACATGTGCGAGAATGGCGGGAAGCGGCCCGTGTCCGAGGTCAGCGTGGGTTTCACCAAAGAGCAGGCCGACACCATCCGACGCATCCGCAACAGCAAAGACTCATGGGACATGCTGGGAGTCAAACCTGGAGCCACAAGGTACCTTAACACATGCACACACACGTGCGCACGCACGCACACACACACACACGCATTTATATATACATACAGTATACGTGTATATATATATGTGCGTATATATACACACACACATATACATTTATATATACATACAGTATACGTGTATATATATATGTGCGTATATATACACACACACATATACATTTATATATACATACAGTATACGTGTATATATATATGTGCGTATATATACACACACACATATACATTTATATATACATACAGTATATGTGTATATATATGTGTATATATACACACACACATACATATGTATGTATATAAAATGTCGTTATATGAAGATTAGTGAGACACTCTTTGATGACGTGAATCATCTGGTTCGTTTTTAATATTTTATAACTGAATAACAAACTAAATTTATATAACAAAAAATTTGCAAAATGACTAAAAGTAATAAATAAACTGAATAACTAAAAAAAGGTTTTTAATCGAAGTGATATCATCTGTCAATATAACTTTAATATAGTTTCAACATTAAACAAATACATATTTACAGTATATTTCCATGATGAGGTCAGGATTGTATTTCTTCTCTGTTACAGTTTTAATAATCGTAATGATAATAATTATGGTACATTTTGCTGTTATAATGAGTCATAATAATACTAATAATAATACTATATTGACTGTTATAATGTAGAGTAATAATACTACTACTAATAATAATAATACTATATTGACTGTTTATAGTGTTGCGTAATAATAATAACAAAATATTTATGAAATATTTATATTCTGGCGGTGGCTGGTCTCTGCTGTCTGACGTTGGTTCCCGTCTGCGTGTTTCCAGGGAGGAAGTGAATAAGGCGTACAGGAAGTTGGCGGTCCTGCTGCACCCTGATAAGTGCGTGGCGCCGGGCTGCGAGGACGCCTTCAAGGCGGTGGTGAACGCTCGCACGTCTCTGCTGAAGAACATCAAATAACAGCCAGCGGAGCCGGACACGGACTGACCAATCACAGTGTTTGTTTATTTATTTATTTATGTATTTATTGACGTCTCGTGTGCCATGCTGCTCGCCACAGTGCTGTCTGCCAACGTTACCAGTTTAACCTGTTCATCACACGCACGCTCCAAACCGGTCCTGCGGTCCTGTACGGAGGACCATCAGTGCCCGACACGGGGAGTATGGAGGACTGTTAGTGCCACAAGAGGAGAAAAAATCACCTCTGAGATTACAGTCAGAATTCTGACATGTTTATATGGTTATGATCAGAAAATATGTATAAATGTTTGGATTCTGAGAAACAAAAAGTGTTTTACACATGTTGTGTAGTCTGTGTAACTAAAGTTAGAATTCTGAGAATCAAGTCCACATTTTATTTAACTAAAATCAAATTTAGAAAAAAAGTCAAATCCAGAGTTTAAATCTCAATTCTGAGATTACAGTCCACATTCTTTTAAAGTCTAAAATGTGAGAATATAAATGCGAGAGCTCAAAATTAAAAAAAAATAAAACAGTGACAGAATCTGAAGAGTAAATTTCCCAAAAAGAAGTTTAAGAAGTTTTATGTCTCTGAACAAAGTCGACATTCTGAAATTAAATCAGCAATTTAAGTGATATTTGTTGTGACAAAAATAAAATAATAGATTGAGCAGAATTTTAATTTATCGCCAGTTTGGAGGAAAAACGGTCGTTATCATCAGAAAAGATTGTTTCCAAATTTAAAAGATCTGTCGCAAAGATTAAAGTGAGAATATTCAAACATTTACATTAATGTCAGATTTTAGGGAAAAATAAAAAAGTTAAAACTCTGAAAATGTAAAAGTCAGAATTTAAAATTATCTTTTTTCTTCAGGATTCTGACGTTAATCTCAGACGTCAAACATTGGTCTTTTCGTGTGTGTGTGTGTGTGTGTGTGTGTGTGTGTGTGTGTGTGTGTGTGTTGATGACATCATGGGGTCAGAGGTCGAGCAGATTTGAGATATTTATAAACTTTTATGAGACGTTTTAATCTGTTCAAACGCTGATTCGTGTTAATCTGCGTTCTGTCGCCAAATCTGAACAAACTGATCGTCTCTACTCGTCAAAATGCAGATTTATTTATTTATCATGTTTATTATTGATCATGTTTACTTTTTTTAATATTTTCCGTCTGTCAAAACCACAAACTCCTCACAAACAAACTTTTTTAATGCACCATATTCAAAACACAAAATGTAAAACAAAAAACAAACAGAAACAAACAAACAAACACATTTATTTTTTTATTCATATGTGTTTATCAGTTATTCCATACATACCCCGGAATTATTTAGAAAACAACAACAAAAAACAACAACAACACTGCAAACAAGACAAGAAAAATAAACAACAAAAGACAAAAACATGACAATAAACAACAATATACAAACAATAAACATTATATAAAAATAATAAACACAGAACAATATATAAACAGTAAATGTCATAGAAAAATTTACAAATAAACAACAATATACAAATAATAAACAACAATATACAAATAATAAACAACAATATACAAATAATAAACAACAATATGCATACAACAGTTTACAAATAATAAACAATATACAAACAGTAAACAATCATATACAACTCGACATCCCAGTGGTCCTCCACTGATGACCTCACCAGCTCCTGGCTGCTGATTGGTCAAGGCATGTTCCCTCGATCCGTTCCCTTAAACATCCTGTTTTCTTTCTTCAGATTCCTTAATTTGTTTTCTGTAGTCGCAGATTCACTCACCTTCTCAAACATTTTTATAAAATTTTGCCCTTATCAGTGTTTCCGTTTCTGTCATTTTTTTAGCTTCTAAAATAAACGAGTTCCCACAAAGTTTTGATGTGTTCCACTACATTATTTGTTCCCTAAATTCCTAATTTGGTCCCTCAAGATCTTTTTGTTGAAAATGTTTGATTTTTTTCATTAATCTGCACTTCTTTCATTTTTTAAAATGTAAATTGCTCTTATTTCAAATGAAAAATGTGTTCCCTGAAGTGACTCTTAGTATTGAATAAGTTCCCTCAAACTTTTTTAAATTTGTTCCCTTAAATTATAAAAAAATATTACATTAACATTATAAAATTATATTTATTGACAGAAAATGTTGTGCTTGTAGTTAAAAATAAAAAGGTGAAGGTGATCGTGTGAACGCTGGAGTCTGCAGGTGATCGTGTGAACGCTGTGGAGTCTGCAGGTGATCGTGTGAACGCTGGAGTCTGCAGGTGATCGTGTGAACGCTGTGGAGTCTGCAGGTGATCGTGTGAACGCTGGAGTCTGCAGGTGATCGTGTGAACGCTGGAGTCTGCAGGTGATCGTGTGAACGCTGGAGTCTGCAGGTGATCGTGTGAACGCTGGAGTCTGCAGGTGATCGTGTGAACGCTGTGGAGTCTGCAGGTGATCGTGTGAACGCTGGAGTCTGCAGGTGATCGTGTGAACGCTGGAGTCTGCAGGTGATCGTGTGAACGCTGGAGTCTGCAGGTGATCGTGTGAACGCTGGAGTCTGCAGGTGATCGTGTGAACGCTGAGGAGTCTGCAGGTGATCGTGTGAACGCTGGAGTCTGCAGGTGATCGTGTGAACGCTGGAGTCTGCAGGTGATCGTGTGAACGCTGAGGAGTCTGCAGGTGATCGTGTGAACGCTGAGGAGTCTGCAGGTGATCGTGTGAACGCTGGAGTCTGCAGGTGATCGTGTGAACGCTGTGGAGTCTGCAGGTGATCGTGTGAACGCTGGAGTCTGCAGGTGATCGTGTGAACGCTGTGGAGTCTGCAGGTGATCGTGTGAAGGCAGTGGAGTCTGCAGGTGATCGTGTGAACGCTGGAGTCTGCAGGTGATCGTGTGAAGGCAGTGGAGTCTGCAGGTGATCGTGTGAAGGCAGTGGAGTCTGCAGGTGATCGTGTGAACGCTGGAGTCTGCAGGTGATTGTGTGAAGGCAGTGGAGTCTGCAGGTGATCGTGTGAACGCTGGAGTCTGCAGGTGATTGTGTGAACGCTGGAGTCTGCAGGTGATCGTGTGAACGCAGTGGAGTCTGCAGGTGATTGTGTGAATGCTGGAGTCTGCAGGTGATCGTGTGAATGCTGGAGTCTGCAGGTGATCGTGTGAACGCTGGAGTCTGCAGGTGATCGTGTGAACGCTGGAGTCTGCAGGTGATCGTGTGAACGCTGGAGTCTGCAGGTGATCGTGTGAACGCTGGAGTCTGCAGGTGATCGTGTGAACGCTGGAGTCTGCAGGTGATCGTGTGAACGCTGTGGAGTCTGCAGGTGATCGTGTGAACGCTGGAGTCTGCAGGTGATCGTGTGAACGCTGGAGTCTGCAGGTGATCGTGTGAACGCTGGAGTCTGCAGGTGATCGTGTGAACGCTGGAGTCTGCAGGTGATCGTGTGAACGCAGTGGAGTTTTAGAGTAAAAAGTTGTTGTAGATTTGTAAGTATTTATAGACAGGACATTTTTAGAAAAGGAATTTTTGTAGAGTGATTAGTTTTTACAAAATGAGGGCATTTTTAGACGGTGAGGACTTTACTGTGAAGTGAGGACATTTTTTTTACTTTTAATACTGAGATTTCTGAATATTGTGAATTTCTTCATGACAACCTGAAATATTGTGGAACATCTATGTATACTGAGCGTGTTCCTGCAGCAACACACACACTGTGTGACCTGGTTGGAGGCGGGCCAATCCCATCATGCACCTGGACACACTGTCAGAGTTTAATCTGTCCTATTAATGAGCGTCCATTTGTCTCAGTGTCAGGACTCCTACTGGATTAACCCACACGTCTCCGTCTGTCCTCGCTCTCTGCTCTCTGCTCTCTGTCTGTCCTCGTCCTGTCAAGTCTTTTTTTTTATGTTTCTGGGAAAAAAAACCTGTCTCTGATGACCTCACGACAGCCGTTATCACCTTTGACCTCTTTGGGCCAAATTTGGTGAATTTCTTGGACCGGAGATAAAAACTAAACTGTGAGATGTCAGAAGACAAAAGATTTAAAGATTTGTTTTCTCATCATCGCTGTGATGTTTGCTGTTTTGTCCAAAACGAGCAGAGATGCAAATGTCCAGAAAACGTGAGGACAAATCCTGAAAACTACGAAGATTTCTGAAAGTTTTCACAGATTTCAGCTCGGAGGATGAATGACTGAAGCTGAAGGAGGATTTCTGCTCAAGACAAAGAAAACTTCATGTGAAAATTAAAATCTAAAGGATCCAGAAACTAAAGAAAAAAAGAAATATCAGACAGAAGTTTTTTGAGTTTGGACAAAAAGAAATCCACAGATTTTGGATTTTAAATGTTGAATACAACAAGACAAAGACCGAAGGACCAGAAGAGGACAGAAGCATAAAATAAAAAATTAAAGAAGCATACACAAGAATAAAAACTCATCAGAGGAGAATCAGACTGAAAGAAAGGGAATTAAAATTAAAGCAGCCGAGGAATAAACCGAGAGACGAAGAAAAGAGAAGTTCATTGGGGCCGAACGCTTAGCTGCAAACCTGCAGCAGGTACGTTCACACTCACACGACATTCTCACACTAAACTAAACTTCGTATTTTAAAACTTTATTTTCTGCAGAGCAGGAAAAGTTGAGAGGCGTTATTTTTCTTTTTTAGCGCAGAAATCCCAAAAATGAGCCAAGTGACTGTCAATATTCGATGTGTCCGGTCTGATGACATTCAGGAAGTCATTTTATCCCCGTTTAGCTGAGCAGAGTACTGAATCAGAAATACTACAGTATAAAATCAATATTATTGATCCTATTGGGGAAATTATGGTTTGTTCCAAACATAAAGAATTATAAAACAAGAAATGAAAGTAAGAACTGAGTAAAATGTGCAATAAAAACATACTGAATATGTATATAAAGATGAAAAATAAAATATGTGCTTCTGGAATAATTGAAAATAATATAGATATAAATAAAAACGTATTAGTAAAAATGTAAAAAATAAAGAGAAATACATTCATATATATTTGCTGTATAATATTTATAATTTATATAAAATATAAAAATGTGCATGAGTAGAAGTATAACATAAAATATGTACATTAGTACAAATATAAAATACAGCATATTTGCATTATTAAAAGTATATGAAAAAGTAACCTTAAATTAAAAAATGTTAATTAAAATAAAATCTGTACATCAGTACAATGTACAAAAATAAGAACAAAAGGTTCAAATAAAACATAACATGCATTAGTAAAATATAAAATAAAGATATAAAATAATATAATGTGAAATATACTAGTGCATTCATAAAAACATATAAAAAAAAGTAAAAAAAATATATGTAATTTAAAGATGATGTACATTAGTTAAATATTAAGTAAGATATAATATGTGCATTTGTACAAATATGAACTGGAGTAAACGTATAAAATATGAAATGCAATATGTGCATTTGTAAAACAACATATCTATATTAGTACAAATATATATAATAAAGCAAACATGTAAAATAATAAAATATATGCATTGCTAAAAGTATTCTAAAATGTCCTAAAATAAAAAAGAATTAAAATAAATTATGTACATAAGTACAATTATAAAATATAATAAAATAAGAATAGAATGTGCATAAGTAAAATAGAAATAGAAATGTAAGATAAAATTGTTAAGGAGAGGAAAAAAAAATTAAATTCAAAAATAGTGATGTATAGTGGTGATAGTGATGTCATTGTTTACATACGGAGGAAGAGGAGGAGGTTGAACTCAATCTGCTGGTTAATTAAAGGACTTCCTGCCGAGCTCCGGTGTCGGTCAGGTAACTCTGCTGCAGCCTGATTGGATTAACCCTGAAACCTGCTCCTGACCCACGCCGCAGCCCAGCGGCCAGCCGCGACACGCCATTCACCCGCACTCACATCCTCCAGGCCTGGAAAAGTCCTGGAACTAACAAAAATCCTGGAAATGTGATGTGTGATAAACAACATTCCTGTAAAATAACGGTGAGTTTACTTTCTGCCGTTTTGATGCGTGTCGACGTGTGACCACGTTTGGGCTGATTTTTTTAACTTCTTCATTTTCTCTGCGCGCTCGTCATGGGAAATCACTTTTTAAATAAACTGAATTTTCTATTTATTTTACTGCAGTTTTTTAAAGAAAACAAGGAATTTAAAAAAAATATTTTTTCAGTTTCCTTTTTTTAATTAAAAAAAACTTTTAAAAAAGTTATCAGAGATAAAATTAAAAAATGGTGAGTGATTAAATTGAAATGATTAAAATCACCAAAGAAATTCACCTTTGTCACCGTCGTCATTGTCCAACACTTCCTCCACCAATCAGGTCGCAGAGGAGGAGGTCTTTACCGCTCTCGTAACCATGGACGGCGACGACGGCGGCACGCTGGAAAACGGCAACTGCAAGGCGGCGCGACAGACCAGTGACATTACCTTCAGCGCCAACATAAGCCCCGCCCCCGGCCTGAGGAGGAAGCAACTGCTGTGGCAGAACGCCGTCCGCAACGTCATCGACAAGCACAACATGTATTCGCTGCGGCTCGCCGGAGGCCTCGACCGAGACCGCCACCGCATCCTCGTCACCGACGCCTACATCGCTGAAATCAACAGGTAAACGCCATGATGTCACCAACAGGATGAGATTAAATTCATATTAATCCTAATCTCAACAGTGTATGGATTAATTCATTCAGAATCCTGATCCCAACATTAATCTGTGGATTAATTAATCCATAATCCTGATCTCAACATTAATCTGTGGATGAATTAATCCATAATCCTGATCTCAACATTAATCTGTGGATTAATTAATCCATAATCCTGATCTCAACATTAATCTGTGGATTAATTAATCCATAATCCTGATCTCAACATTAATCTGTGGATTAATTAATTCATAATCTCAGATTATTGCTTTAGTTAATTTAACCTTGTTGGTTATCTTTCCCTGGGTGCGGTCCTGCAGGCAGATTCGCAATAAGGCGTCACGCACCGCCGTCTGGCAGAGGCGGCGCTCTTCAGCCGCTCGTATCCACCCGTCCACTCCGAGGATCACCACGGCAACACGGACGGCACACAGCTTGCCCAGTGACGCAGACTTCTTCGTTTCATCGGGGTCCACAGTGCGAGGAGTCTTCATCCCCGCACTGCAGCACACATTCAAGTAAACACACACACAACACACACACACACACACAACACACACACAACACACACAACACACACACACACACACACACAACACACACAACATACACACACACAGACACACTTCAGGAAATATGAAAAAATTCCAAATAATTTAGGAAATCTGAACAAAATGCATCAAACGTAAACGAAGGTTCACACCTTCATAAAGACGTGATGAACACGGTGGAACATACTGATTTGAATATACTTTAATATTTGAATATATTTACACACACCTGATGATAAAGTTATTATAGCATAATTATAACAGTTATTATACACATTATTAATGATGTTTTAACAGCCGTCCGGTTTCTCCAGGTAAATGTTGTTTTGGGGGTGTGTCCTTGTGTGCGACAGCAGACGGTTTATGAATAAAGTTGTGTTTGTTTGAATAAAGGTCTGCTGACCTGGAACAGCTCTACCAGCAGTTTTCGTCGGCCGATCGAAGGACGTCGCTGGTCGTCACCAACGTCATCGACATCCTGACGCGGCTGCTCGTCTCGCTGCTGACGTGGCCGCCAGGCTGGGCGAGGCTGGCCTGTGATTGGCTGGCCGGCCTGTCCGTCATGCTGTGGGCGGGTATTTGCGTGCTGGCGCTGACCAGGAGGGAAGTGACATCATCACCGCGGTGGCTGAGGTGAGTCGGACCATCATCGCTGTCCGTCTCTTCACGGAAAACTTCTTTTATTCTAGAAAAAATAACGTTTTTCCGTCTTTCCTTCTGGTTTGTTTGACTGAAAGCTTTCAAATATTTGTCCTTCTCCCCGTCTGTCTCGTCTTTTTAATATTGGGGGTTTTTTTTTGGTTATTATTGTATAAAACTTCTCTCCAGTGTCTCAGGTGTCCCTGTGTGTCCCTCAGGTACCTGTCTGTGGTCAGTTGTTTCTCAGATGTCTCAGGTGTCCCTGTGTGTCCCTCAGGTACCTGTCTGTGGTCAGTTGTTTCTCAGATGTCTCAGGTGTCCCTGTGTGTCCCTCAGGTACCTGTCTGTGGTCAGTTGTTTCTCAGATGTCTCAGGTGTCCCTGTGTGTCCCTCAGGTACCTGTCTGTGGTCAGTTGGCTGTCCCAGACGCTGCAGGTGTTACTGGGTGTCTTCAGTTGGACGGACAGCGATCACTCCTGGTACGTCTTCTTCTCGCTCTTCTCCACCTTCACCCTGCTGCCCCTCCCCCTCCTCTGGGCCATCGTCGCCGGGGCAACCACCTCCGTCCTCCACCTGCTGCTGGACGTCTGCTGCCACTATGGCGACCACTCCTTCTTCAGGAAGGTCCGAGCTCGTCCAAACCTGTCTGTACCTGTCCAGGTGTCTGTGATCATGTGACCTGTGTGTCTGTACCTGTCCAGGTGTCTGTGATCATGTGACCTGTGTGTCTGTACCTGTCCAGGTGTCTGTGATCATGTGACCTGTGTGTCTGTACCTGTCCAGGTGTCTGTGATCATGTGACCTGTGTGTCTGTACCTGTCCAGGTGTGGTCGAAGGCTCTGCTGTATCTGGCCATGAATACTGCAGGTCTCTTCATTCATTATCTGTCAGACCGAACTCAGAGACAAGTCTTCTTAGAGACACGACGCTGCATCGAGGGACGAGTCCGCCTCGAGAGGGAGAACCACAGACAGGTAGGACCACAGACGGTTAATCACAGACAAGTAGAACCACAAACAGGTAAACCACAGACAGGTAGGACCACAAACAGGTAGGACCACAGACAGGTTGAACCACAGACAGGTTGAACCACAGACAGGTAGGACCACAGACAGGTAGAACCACAGACAGGTAGGACCACAGACAGGTTGAACCACAGACAGGTAGGACCACAGACAGGTAGGACCACAGACAGGTTGAACCACAGACAGGTAGGACCACAGACAGGTAGGACCACAGACAAGTTGAACCACAGACAGGTAGGACCACAGACAGGTAGGACCACAGACAGGTTGAACCACAGACAGGTAGGACCACAGACAGGTAGAACCACAGACAGGTAGGACCACAGACAGGTAGGACCACAGACAAGTTGAACCACAGACAGGTAGGACCACAGACAGGTAGGACCACAGACAGGTTGAACCACAGACAGGTAGGACCACAGACAGGTAGAACCACAGACAGGTAGGACCACAGACAGGTAGGACCACATGGTCGTGGTCTGTGTTGACTCATGTTCAGATGGTGAAGGTCTGTGCTAACAGCATGGTGCCCCAGATGTGTGTGTGCGTGCGTGTGTCTGTGCGTGCGTGCGTGCGCGTGCGTGTGCGTGTGTGTGTGTGTCAGCTGGTGAACGTTTAACTATGAGGACACTTTGTCCTGGAGCTCAGAGACATTAAACAGGGACAGCAGTGTACCTGCAGGACGCAGACTCACAGATTAATCAGAGATCAGACTTAGATTGAAGTCAGGTTTGTTTTAAATGTCACGTTAACCTGTCTGTGGTTAACCTGTCTGTAGTTAATCTGTCTGTAGTTAACCTGTCTGTGGTTAACCTGTCTGTAGTTAGCCTGTCTGTGGTTAGCCTGTCTGTGGTTAACCTGTCTGTGGTTAACCTGTCTGTGGTTAGCCTGTCTGTGGTTAACCTGTCTGTGGTTAACCTGTCTGTGGTTAGCCTGTCTGTGGTTAGCCTGTCTGTAGTTAGCCTGTCTGTAGTTAGCCTGTCTGTGGTTAGCCTGTCTGTGGTTAGCCTGTCTGTGGTTAGTATTTCAGCTTTCTTAGAGGTGTCCCACAGGGCTCCATGCCAGGACCCTTTTCACCGTCCAATATAAACCAAATTAAAAATGATGATGTATAAAGTCATTAAAATGAGCTCCAGCTTTACCTGCTGCAACATGTCAGTGATGAACACGTTAATGCATGAACTATAATACAGTAATGTATAATAATAAAAATAATAATGATAATAATAATAATAATGATAATGATAATAATAATAATAATAATAATATTCCACAAAATGAGGACTGTCAGTTCTGGTGGGCCACGTAAAGTAATGCTGCTGTTGATGCTAAAACTTTTGTACTTTTTTTCAGTAAGTTCGCTCCTCTTTGACCTTTGAATGCCTGACTGTTCTTAATGTAATTCACCCTTTACGTCCCAAACGTGTCCTCCAGGAGCGCCTGGTGATGTCCATCCTGCCGCGCTTCCTGGTCCTGGAGATGATCGCCGACATGGTCACCATGGACGAATATCTGCTGCCTCAGCAGTTCCACAAGATCTACATCCACCACTACAAGGACGTCAGGTGAGGACACGCAGCTGACCTCACTCAGTCTGAGCCGTGAAGTAAGACCGATGAAGAATTTTAACCCTTTAAATGCCAAGTTATTGTCATGATGCCACTATGCAGCACTGTAGCTGCTCTAAGCAGCTACATTGACTGTGACAGGTCACCTAGTGGAAATAGCATGTATTTCCTCCATATGCCAAATATGGTCAAAATGACCTCATCAGGCGGAAAATAGTCAAAATGACAAATTCATAGTCGAAAGCCCAGAATGACACCCAGGAATAATACATCAAGATATATTTAACTGCTCTGATGGAAAAAAACTAAAATGAGACAAACAGTCTCTAAGGGTTAATAACAGACGGTCCCTAAGGGTTAATAACAGACGGTCCCTAAGGGTTAATAACAGACGGTCCCTAAGGGTTAATTGTGTCGTTCTTGTTGTGAATGTCAGTCTCCGTCTCTCTGCAGCATCCTGTTTGCTGACATCATCGGCTTCACGTCTCTGTCGTTGATTCTTTCTGCTCAGGAACTCGTTAAAACTCTCAACGAACTCTTCGGACGCTTCGACCGGCTGGCCGAGGTCAGGTCACCATGGTAACCACAGAAACCCCATGTTGACCTTTAACCTCCCGTCAGCTTCATGTCGTAGTTTGTGTCATCAGTTTGAGCTCATCGTTTGCGGTTAAATGTCATTTTCTCTCAGTTTTGCTTCATGTTTTAAATGAGAGTTTCGTGGTTTTTGTCCTTTTTTCACGTTTTTAAACAGAACATGATTTCACCTGTGTCCTCTTTAAAAGTGTTCTCGTATTTCAGCTGCTGATGTTTCCTGCGTGTCATTTCCTGTGTTCAGGAGCATCAGTGTCTGCGCATTAAGATCCTGGGAGACTGTTATTACTGCGTCTCTGGTGTCCCCGAGCCTCAGAGAGGACACGCCCGCTGCTGCGTGGAGATGGGCCTCAGCATGATCAACACCATGAGGTACTTTTACTCACGGAACTATACTCACCAGAATATACTCGTGACATACTGTATGTTCAGCTGCACATATGAACTGAGATATGTTCACTGAAAAGTGTTCACCTGCACACACTCAGGTTTACACACTCAGGTTTACACCAGCTTCGCAGAGACGGTGTTGATGGTTGTTAAACTGTTGTTGTGATTGTTGTTCGCCATTGTTGTTGATGTTGTCCTTATTGTCGTTGATGTTGTTATTGTCATTGATGTTGTTGTTGATGTTGTTGTTATTGTCGTTGATGTTGTCGTTATTGTCGTTGATGTTGTTGTCGTTGATGTTGTTGTTATTGTCGTTGATGTTGTTGTCATTGATGTTGTCGTTATTGTCGTTGATGTTGTCGTTATTGTCGTTGTTGATGTTGTTGTCGTTATTGTCGTTGATGTTGTTGTCGTTATTGTCGTTGATGTTGTTGTCGTTGATGTTGTTGTCGTTATTGTCGTTGATGTTGTTGTTGTTGATGTTGTCGTTATTGTCGTTGATGTTGTTGTCGTTATTGTCGTTAATGTTGCTGTTGATGTTGTCGTTATTGTCATTGATGTTGTTGTCGTTATTGTCGATGTTGTTGTCGTTATTGTCGTTGTTGTTGTCATTTTGTCATTGATGTTGTTGTTATTGTCGTTGATGTTGTCGTTATTGTCATTATTGTCGTTGATGTTGTCGTTATTGTCGTTGATGTAGTTATTGTTGTTGTAATTGTCGTTGATGTTGTTGTCGTTGATATTGTCGTTATTGTCATTGATGTTGTCGTTATTATCGTTGATGTTGTTGATATTGTCGTTGATGTTGTTGTTATTGTCATTGATGTTGTCGTTGATGTTGTTGTCGTTGATGTTGTTGTCGTTGTTGTCGTTATTGTCGTTGATGTTGTTGTTGTTGTTGTTATTGTCGTTGATGTTGTTGTCGTTATTGTGGTTGATGTTGTCGTTACTGTCGTTGATGTTGTTGATATTGTCGTTGATGTTGTTGTTATTGTCATTGATGTTGTCGTTATTGTCGATGTTGTTATTGTCGTTGATGTTGTGGTTATTGTCGTTGATGTTGTTGTTATTGTCGTTGATGTTGTTTCCGTTATTGTCGTTGATGTTGTTGTTGTTATTGTCGTTGTTGTTGTTGTTGCTGTTGTTATTGTCGTTGATGTTGTTGTCGTTATTGTCGTGGATGTTGTCGTTATTGTTGTTGATGTTGTCGTTATTGTCGTTGATGTTGTCATGACTGTCGTTGATGTTGTTGATGTTGTTGTTGTTATTGTTGTTGATGTTGTCGTTATTGTCGTTGATGTTGTTGTTATTGTCGTTGATGTTGTTTTCGTTATTGTCGATGTTGTCGTTATTGTCGTTGATGTTGTTGTTATTGTCGTTGATGTTGTTGTCGTTATTGTCGTTGATGTTGTCGTTATTGTTGTTGATGTTGTCGTTATTGTCGTTGATGTTGTCATGACTGTCGATGTTGTTGATATTGTCGTTGATGTTGTTGTTATTGTTGTTGATATTGTCGTTGATGTTGTTGTTGTTATTGTTGTTGATGTTGTCGTTATTGTCGTTGATGTTGTTATTGTTGTTGTTGTTATTGTTGTTGTCGTTATTGTCGTTGATGTTGTTGTCGTTATTGTCGTTGATGTCGTTATTGTCGTTGATGTTGTTGATATTGTCGTTGATGTTATTGTCATTGATGTTGTCGTTGATATTGTCGTTATTGTTGTTGATGTTGGTGTTATTGTCGTTGATGTTGTTGTTGACGTTGTCGTTATTGTCGTTGATGTTGTCGTTACTGTCGTTGATGTTGTTGATATTGTCGTTGATGTTGTCGTTGATGTTGTTGTTATTGTCGTTGTTGTTGTCGTTACTGTCGTTGATGTTGTTGATATTGTCGTTGATGTTGTTGTTGTCATTGATGTTGTCGTTATTGTCGATGTTGTCGTTATTGTCGTTGATGTTGTTGTTATTGTCGTTGATGTTGTTGTTGTTATTGTCGTTATTGTCGTTGATGTTGTTGTTATTGTCGTTGATGTTGTTGTTATTGTCGTTGATGTTGTTGTTGATGTTGTCGTTATTGTCGTTGATGTTATTGTTGTTGTCGTTATTGTCGTTGATGTTGTTATTGTTGTTGATGTTGTTGTCGTTATTGTCGTTGATGTTGTCCTTGATGTTGTCGTTATTGTTGTTGATGTTGTTGTTGTTATTGTAGTTGATGTTGTCATTATTGTCGTTGATGTTGTCATGACTGTCGTTGATGTTGTTGTTGATATTGTCGTTGATGTTGTTGTTATTGTCGTTGATGTTGTCGTTATTGTCGTTGATGTTGTTGTCGTTATTTTCGTTGATGTTGTCGTTATTGTCGTTGATGTTGTCGTTATTTTCGTTGATGTTGTTGTCGTTATTGTCGTTGATGTTTTTGTCGTTGATGTTGTTGTCGTTATTTTCGTTGATGTTGTCGTTATTGTCGTTGATGTTGTCGTTATTGTCATTGATGTTGTTGTCGTTGATATTGTCGTTATTGTCGATGTTGTCGTTATTGTGGTTGATGTTGTTGATATTGTCGTTGATGTTGTTGTCGTTATTGTAGTTGATGTTGTTATTGTTGTCACTGATGTTGTTGTCGTTATTGTTGTTGATGTTGTTGTCGTTATTGTCGTTGATGTTGTCGTTATTGTCGTTGATGTTGTTGTTGTTGTTATTGTCGTTATTGTCGTTATTGTCGTTGATGTTGTCGTTATTGTCGTTGATGTTGTTGTCGTTATTGTGTTGTTATTGTGTTCATTAACACACATCACCGGCACTGCTGCTGGTCATGCGGCACATCCACACCATAAAATTGCACTCAAACCTGTATAAATGTGAACTACAATGTAAATATCAATATATATCTTGCACTCCAACCATTCTTGTATATACTTTAATTCCATGGTTCTGTTTCTTGCACTGTTACACTGTTACTTGTGTTACTTGTTTTGTTTTGCACTGTAAGACTCATACTTTTTATATTTTATATTTTATATTTTATATTTGTATCTTCTATCTTATCTGTTTTCTTTTTCTATATTTATGTTGCACCAACCCACCAGAACAAATTCCTCGTATTGTGTTAACTATACCTGGCAATAAATCTTTTTCTGATTCTGATTCTGATTCTGATTCTGTTATTGTCGTTGATGTTGTTGTTGATATTGTCGTTGATGTTGTCGTTTTTGTCGTTGATGTTGTTGATATTGTCGTTGATGTTTTTATTGTCGTTGATGTTGTCGTTGATATTGTCGTTATTGTTGTTGATGTTGTCGTTATTGTCGTTGATGTTGTTGTTGATATTGTCGTTGATGTTGTCGTCATTGTTGTTGATGTTGTCGTTACTGTCGTTGATGTTGATATTGTCGTTGATGTTGTCGTTATTGTTGTTGATGTTGTCGTTACTGTTGTTGATGTTGATATTGTCGTTGATGTTGTTGTTATTGTCATTGATGTTGTCGTTATTGTCGTTGATGTTGTTATTCTCGTTGATGTTGTCGTTACTGTCGTTGATGTTGTTGTTGATATTGTCGTTGATGTTGTTGTTATTGTCGTTGATGTTGTTGTTGTTATTGTCGTTGATGTTGTTGTTATTGTCGTTGATGTTGTCATGACTGTCGTTGATGTTGTTGTTGATATTGTCGTTGATGTTGTTGTTATTGTCGTTGATGTTGTTGTCGTTGTCGTTATTGTCGTTGATGTTGTCGTTATTGTAGTTGATGTTGTCGTTATTGTTGTTGTCGTTGATGTTGTTGTCGTTATTGTCGTTGATGTTGTCGTTGATGTTGTCGTTGATATTGTCGTTATTGTTGTTGATGTTGTCGTTATTGTCGTTGATGTTGTTGTCGTTATTGTCGTTGATGTTGTTGTTGTTATTGTCGTTGATGTTGTCGTTGATGTTGTCGTTATTGTCGTTGATATTGTCGTTATTGTTGTTGTTGTCGTTATTGTCGTTGATGTTGTCGTTATTGTCGTTGATGTTGTTGTTGATGTTGTTGTTATTGTCGTTATTGTTGTTGATGTTGTTATTGTTGTTGTTGTTATTGTTGTTGTCGTTATTGTCGTTGATGTTGTCGTTGATATTGTCATTATTGTCATTGATGTTGTCGTTATTGTCGTTGATGTTGTTGTCGTTATTGTCGTTGATGTTGTCGTTATTGTCGTTGATGTTGTTGATATGTTGATATTGTCGTTGATGTTGTTGTTATTGTCGTTGATGTTGTCGTTGATATTGTCGTTATTGTTGTTGATGTTGTCGTTATTGTCGTTGATGTTGTCGTTATTGTCGTTGATATTGTCGTTATTGTTGTTGATGTTGTTGTCGTTATTGTTGTTGATGTTGTCGTTATTGTCGTCGATGTTGTTGTTGATGTTGTTGTTTTTGGAATTTTGTATGTTGGTGGTTTTCTTAAACAGGCGTGGTGAAATGGCTCCATTGCGCCCCCTAATGTGTAGCCAGCCCCAATACCCAGTTTAACCCACATTTACGAAAATCGGTACACTCATGTATCATGCCTAGACGCACAAAAAGCCTCTTGGACCCACCCCCAAAACCTAACAGGAAGTCGGCCATTTTGAATTTTGTGCTGATTTTTGGCCTTTCCCAGTCCTCATACTTTTGCTAACTTGTGCTAAAGATTTAATGTTAATCTCTAAAATTTTTACGGTTTTCCAGTTTTGTGACATACAATTTTGATGTCTCGCCATACAACAGGAAATTGTTGAAACTTTGGTGTACATTGTCCGGTCTGCCTGAAACCTCATAGGTTTCATAAGAATCCCGCCCCGAACACATCTGTATAACAACATTCACGAGTCGCAAGAGCACGTAAGCCTTGAGGGACAATTATCATTGGATTTATGTGATATTTACATGGTTTGGTCAATAAATGATGTCCACCAAGATAACATGGACATTAAGTCCCCTCTGCTGCCACCTAGTTGTCGCTGGAAGTACGACACCATGTGAAATAGTCCACTCCAGGGTCCGAACTCTCGTACATTATCTGACTTTCACAGAAATGAAGGACCGCTTTACCTGGTGTCCCGTCAGTACTCCGATATAGGCGGGGGTGGGAGGGCCCTTTCATCGCTGCTTGCAGCTTTAATTGTATGTTGTTATAGTTGTTGTTGTATGTTGTTCTTATTGTTATTGTATGTCGTTGTGTTTCAGGTACGTGCGTCGTGAACTGCAGCAGGAAGTGGACATGCGGATCGGCGTCCACTCCGGGTCGGTCCTCTGTGGTGTTTTGGGGCTTCAGAAGTGGCAGTTTGACATCTGGAGCTGGGATGTGGACATCGCCAATAGTCTGGAGGCCGCCGGCATGGCAGGGTCAGACTCTCATCACGCACCTCTTCACTCATAACCTGACCATCAGGATGAGGAGGACGACTGCTGGACATAATGTCCTTTCTAAATGTTCCCATGTGACAGTGATGTCTGTACTACACTAAAAATGTTTTCCTCATCCAAAACAAGCTCCCTCATTGTTTGAAAGCCACAAAACGGTTTTTATTTGTCATTAAAGAAAAAATCTTTTCATTTTTAAAAATGTGGCCAATTTACATGAAATGTAAAAATGTTAAGTTTCTTTTTCAATGACCAAAAGTTTTGTTGATTATAAAAAATCCTCAATTTCCAAAAACAAACTGAAATGTGAAAATATGAAATGTCCTCCATTCAAAAATGACTTGAAGAAAATTCACCTTTATAAACTTTATAAAATTATCATAATTTAAATGCATCTTTATTGAACACTAAACTAAAATTTAATTAATTTACAAAAAATCTGGCCATCTCACAGTGTCTCACTGAAGACAGTTCTGTCTCGTCCTCCCAGGCAGATCTGTCCATCTATCTGTCTGTCCCACAATGTCTTGTGTCTCGTCCTCTCAGGCAGGTCCACATCTCTAAGGCCACTCTGGACTGTCTCGGCGGGCTCTATGAGACGGAGGCGGGGCACGGCGGGGACCGCAGTGAGTTTCTACGGAAACACAACATCGACACGTTTCTTATCCGCCCAGCGACTCGGGAAGAGGCGGAGCCTCCGAGGGCGCGGCGTCTGAGCTACGACGAGATGACAACGTGGAGTGCGGAGCTGCCATTCGGGGACAGCCTGGGGATGAACTTTGTGAGGACACTGGACACATTGAGAGACAGACGGCACGATGTGGGATGAACTCTGACCTTTCTTGTCTCCTGTGGCGCTCCATAGATCCTCGCCACCTTCACTAACGGCTCGCTGACCCAGCTGCCCAATCAGATCGCAGCGCAGCAGTCGGGCTCCCGTGAAGTCAACAAGAGGATCCGTCAGGCCATGGAGGTTCGCAGCAGCGAGCGCATGAGGAAGGAGCACATCTCCACCTTCACACAGGTGTTCAAGGACTCACACATGGAGGGAAAGGTAATGACATCACTTCCTGTAGGGCGCGGGGCCTGGCCAGCAGACAGGTGAGTGCTAACTGTCCTCTCTGTGTCCCCCAGTACTCCCACATGAGGGACGAACTCTTCAAGTCCAACATGGTCTGTTCCTTCATCCTGCTGCTGCTGCTGATGGCCGTCCAGCTGCTCATCCCAGCCCCCAGGTACACCTGCACACCCCTGCACACACCCGAGACACACCTGAGACACACCTGAGACACACCTGAGACACACCTGAGACACACCTGAGACACACCTGCACTCACCTGAGACACACCTGCACACACCTGAGACACACCTGCACACACCTGAGACACACCTGCACACACCTGAGACACACCTGAACACACCTGTCCTCACCTGAGACACACCAGAGACACACCTGCAGTTGCCTGGACACACCTGCACTCACCTGGACACACCTGAGAAACACCTGTCTGTCCACCTGTCCTTTATGTTTGTCCACCTGTCCTCCTACCTGTCAGTATAATGTGTGTGAATGCTGTCTTGTGTCCACCTGTCTCATGTCTCAGGTTGTGTCCGATGGCGGTTCAGTTCGTGGTCGGCGGCGGTGTTTACTTCCTGCTGCTGGTGCTGACTCTGGGGGAGGAGTTTAAGCATTGCCCCGCCCCCTTGCAGGCACTCTGTTGCTGGGTTCACGAAACCAAGAGTGCCCGTACGCTGCTCACACTCACTGCTATCACCGTCAACTTCGGGGTCGCCACCTCCGACATCGTGAGTCTGAGGCAGCTGTGGTGTTTGTCCTCTGGAGGTCAAAAGTTGAAGTGACACATTGCCCAACATATTGACATTAGTAACATTAGTATTAAGAGACGAGCAACCAGAAGTTGTTGGTTTAAAGCAACAAATGTTTCCTGAAAGTCTTTAGACTCAGCAGGTCATAGTTCAAATGTTGATGCTGCAACTCAAACATCTGGTTGCTATCAAACTCGGCAACTACAGTTTGTTGACAGTCGTTGCTGCTGGTTTGGAGAACTTTGGCAGTGTGATGCATCAACTATCCCCACAGGCAACAGTGTGTTGAGGCAGCTTCTGAGATTTTTTAGTTTTTCAAAACTGTTGATTCTTTGGCAACCAGAAGTCCCTGTGGCAACTTAAACATTTTGAGCAACTTCACTGTGAGAGTTGCCCTATTTATCACTTGGAACAATGTGAACAGTTGGTGTTTTCTGGCAACCCATCCAACGAAGGTCAAAGAAAAAATGTTAAAGCAACTTTTGGGAATTGTCACTTTTCAGGATTGCCCACGAAGCTGCAACTTCCAATTGAAAGGCAACATTGTTGGCCAGCTGTAAAATGCAATTTACCAAGAAGCAACTCCTCAGAGAGGTTGCCCATCAGATAGCCCATTAAGTTGCCCAGTTTCTCCATTGACCAACAACAGAAGACTTTTAGAGTCTGACTCTCTCTCCTTGTTTCTTTCCTCAAGCTGTGGTGTGATTGGTCAGAAACTCACCTGAGCGGCGGGAACTCACAGGTGACCCCGCCCACCTCCACCTGGCCGGACATCAACATCTGCACACACCCTGAGGTCAGCACACAACATTTTGTCCTTTAAAAACATCAGCAAATGTTTTCAAAGAAAACAAATTTGCCAAATTTTTATATCTGGATGAAAACCCACTCGCTGATCATGGAGCTCCGTCTGTTTTAGTTCATGGTGCTGAGCGGCGTGGTCGCCATGGCGACCTGTGCGGTGTTCCTTAGGTTGAGCTGCGTGTTGAAGCTAGCGGTTCTCCTGCTGGCCACCGCCATTTACACCTACCTGATCCAGGCGCACAGGTGAGAGCACAACAGGTAGAACAGGTTCTGTAGTTAGCTGGTGTCAGCAAAACACAGGTGATCTAACGACCTGATCCAGACTCAGGGGTGATCTAACGACCCGATCCAGACTCAGGGGTGATCTAACGACCCGATCCAGACTCACGGGTGATCTAACGACCCGATCCAGACTCAGGGGTGATCTAACAACCCGATCCAGACTCAGGGGTGATCTAACGACCCGATCCAGACTCAGGGGTGATCTAACGACCTGATCCAGAGGTGATCTAACGACCCGATCCAGACTCAGGGGTGATCTAACGACCCGATCCAGACTCACGGGTAATCTAACGACCTGATCCAGACTCAGGGGTGATCTAACAACCTGATCCAGACTCACGGGTGATCTAACGACCTGATCCAGAGGTGATCTAACGACCCGATCCAGACTCAGGGGTGATCTAACGACCTGATCCAGACTCACGGGTGATCTAACGACCTGATCCAGACTCAGGGGTGATCTAACGACCTGATCCAGACTCAGGGGTGATCTAACGACCTGATCCAGAGGTGATCTAACGACCCGATCCAGACTCAGGGGTGATCTAACGACCCGATCCAGACTCACGGGTGATCTAATGACCTGATCCAGACTCAGGGGTGATCTAACAACCTGATCCAGACTCACGGGTGATCTAACGACCTGATCCAGAGGTGATCTAACGACCCGATCCAGACTCAGGGGTGATCTAACGACCTGATCCAGACTCAGGGGTGATCTAACGACCTGATCCAGACTCACGGGTGATCTAACGACCTGATCCAGACTCAGGGGTGATCTAACGACCTGATCCAGACTCAGGGGTGATCTAACGACCTGATCCAGACTCAGGGGTGTTCTCACGGACTGATCCAGACTTGTGTTCTAACGCCTCATCAGAACATTCTCTGTCTCTCAGGTCTCATCATCTCTGCAGGAATGGCGTCTGTGTCATTCTCATGGTCATGTTTGTGGTCGCCGTCCTCTACAACAGCAGACAGGTGGGTTCCACTGGGTTTTAATGGGTTCCACTGGTAAAACTCTGGACTCTCTTGGGTTCTAATGGGTTCCACTGGTTTCACTGGTTGAAACCTGGGCTCTTCTGGTTCTTAATGGGTTCCACTGGTTCCAGTGTTTGAATGTTGGACTCTACAGGCTTTTAAGCGGTTCCACCAGTTGGACTCCTGGGCCT
>NC_142199.1:110000-142500 GCF_026936395.1 Plectropomus leopardus | reverse complement strand
TGAGAGTCGGTACGAAAACTAAGATGCTGAACTCGTTCATCTTCGGCCGTTTTTCGCTTTTTTCTTTCTGGTGTTTGTGAAAGCAAAAGATTTGTTTCAGTTTTTTTAAGTTTTCTGTTGGGTTGAATTCTTCTTCTTCCTTCAGTTTCAGCAGGATTTCGTGTGTTTAAAGTTCAACATTTATCAAATATTCATTCTTGTGATGTTTTGATCACAAACGTTCACCGTGCTAAATGATGAAAATTAAATGAGCTGACGTTCATTTCTGTGATTTTTTAAAATGATTAAACTTTGAATTAGCTGAAATTCATTTTGATGAAGTTTTTTAAATGATAAAAACATCACATTCGTGGTCTGAAGCTTTTTTTCTCGGCACTGTGACTCGTTAACGTACTCACTTCTTTCTCACTCTAAGTTTAAAAAAATAAAAAAGTCGTCCTGTCTGGGACGCAGTAAAGTCACGTCTGAACGTCCTCTGTGGGACAGGTATGGCCCACGGCCCCGTCATCGCGGGCGTGATCGGCGCCACCAAACCTCAGTATGACATCTGGGGAACGACAGTGAACATGGCGAGCAGGATGGAGAGCACCGGCATCAGCGGGAGGGTCCAGGTGAGGACACACCTGCTGAGGACACGTCTGTCCCTGTTTGTATGAGTCTCTGTGTGATGACCTTTGACCTCCCTCAGGTCCCTGAGTCCACCAGCTGTATTTTGGTGGAGCGCGGCTTCCTACGGCAGCTCAGAGGGAACATTTACCTGAAGGGCATCAGTGAGCGTCATGGGAAGGTCAGACTGCGTTTTGATTCTGTTTAATTCAGCAGCGTTCACACGCGAGCTTTTCAACTTTTCATTTGTGTTTTTCAGCTGACGGGAAGGCAGACTGTTTGTTTAACCTTTGAAACTCCTTTATCTAGCACTGACAAAGTCGTGTGATGTTGTATGTTGATTGTCATCGTAAGTAGTGACACTGAGATTGTTGAATCTCAGATGCTGAGATCACTACTGGTTATTACTTTGGTTTCAAAAAAAGGGGGGGCTGTGCGGCACTTCTTCTGCCACTAGACGGTAATACCTGTGACCAATCACACCTGAAGCACTTTTTGCACTTACTAAGGGTTTTTTCCTTAAGTCTAAATTCTTGCTTGTGTTGTACGTCGCTTTGGATAAAAGCGTCTGCTAAATGAAATTGTAGAATTGTAGAAACTCGGGTGGACAGATATTCAGCTTTTTTTGTGCTTTTCCTTCAATATTTAAATCTTTGAAACATCGAGCGCTCCGGTTTGATTTCTGACAAAAACAAGAAGAAAAAGGAAACGAGCAACTTTACGTGAAATGTCCCAAAATTCACAAAAGAAAAAACTGTGAAAGGAAATAACCTTTCACAGTTTTTTATGCCATTTATACGTGTGTATATATACACATGTGTACGTGTATATATACACGTATACATGTGTATATAATTATATATATATATATTTTTTTTTTTGTCACTATGTTAAGTTGCTCATTTCCTGCTTTCCATGTTTTTGAACTAAATCAGATGCAGGCTGTAAGGGGTTAACCCTTTAAACGTTATAAATAACTGAACCTCTCTGAGGGCTGAATGTTTCCGACATCTGAACGCCGTCTGCGTCCAGAGAACGAGCTCCTGAGCAAAGACAGAAGAAACCACGCAAACATTAGCAAAAACAAAAAAGCCAAAGGCTACAAAAAATGACCTGAAAATTAATTTAAATAAATTTTAAAACGTTTTTTAAAAAAGGGAATGACTTCATCGATTTTCAGAATTTTGTAACAATTATTTAAGCTTTTAAAAATAATTCTCAAAAGCTCATTTTTTAAAATTAATAAATATATTTAAAAAATGAATCCAGTGAACATTTCTTCCCAAGTTGTCTTTTTTCAGTGAATTTTGACAGTAATGGCAGCACTTTGCTCGGCGTTTAAAGGGTTAAAAATCACCAGTGACGGACGTGTGAACGCACAGCGGCGAAGAACCTGAAGTCTGTCCAAACCCGCCTCGAGTTTTATTTCTGAGAGTTTAGTTTAATTTCAAAGCATCTCCATGACGACTGAGACGCGTCTTTCAGTGGACGTGTCTCCTCTGCCGTCAGGTCCGGACGTACTTCGTGAGCGGTCAGGCCGAGACGTCAGTCCAGGGGGACATGTCTGGCTGGACGGAGCGCGGCGGGGGGCGGGGCTTCGGTCTGAACAGGAACACGCTGGGAGCTGTGGTCTACAGTCTGGTTCAGGCCCGCAAGAGGGACAGACTGAGGGAGGAGAACGGAGGCTTCCACCTGCTGGACACCGCCTAGAACCACCCGAGACACTCGAGTCAGGGACATGTCCTCCTCTGTGGACTGACGACGTTTTCATTTGTTGTTATGTAGAATTAGCAGCAGGAGGAGCTGTCACACAACCGGTCCCCGCTCTGTGGACAGACATTTGGTCCAAACAACATTGAGGACACAGAGGACAAATGCTTTATGGACAACAAGGACAGCAGCTTTATGGGCGGTCCATGTTTTTACGTGTTTTTACGGTGTATGTAGTTGTGTTAGTGTTTGGTGATAACCCAAATTCCCACAAGGTTTCTGTCGAGGGAACCAGCGCGATGCTGACTTCCTGTCTGTCTTTCGTGTTCGCCGGCGTTTCGTTGCTGTTCAGTGAAGTTTGATCGTTTTCCCGCTTTGATCAGAGTCCGTGTGGCGTCATAAGTCCTCATAACCTCCCACTGCAGTTCTCTGACAGACGTGTGAACGTTTGGACTTTGAGTCCGAAGTTAATAACTGACTGAACTCCATCAGACGCTCTGACCGTCTCTCACTCTCACCCCTAAACGCAACCGACTGTCCTGTCCTCAGTTTGTCTCCGTGTCTTCACTTTCTCTCCAAGTATCTGCAGTTTGTCTCCAAGTGTCTTCAGTTTGTCTCTGAGTGTCTTCAGTTTGTGTCCAAGTGTGTTCAGTTTGTCTCTGAGTCTCTGAGGACGGATCAAATTGATTGTCCTCAGTGTCTCGTGATGGACGATGGACGATCCATCGCTAAAGCAAAGAATGTGAGTCTCATTCGGAGCAGAGACTCATCACGCAGCTCGTGTTTTTATTTTACTGTCTCATCGTGTTTTTATTTTACTGTCTCGTCGTGTTTTTATTTTACTGTCTCGTCGTGTTTTTATTTTACTGTCTCATCGTGTTTTTATTTTACTGTCTCATCGTGTTTTTATTTTACTGTCTCGTCGTGTTTTTATTTTTGACCTCGGCTCTGACCTTTGACCTCAAGGTCTGAGCCGAGCTGTGAATAATTAGCCTGAACCAGCGAGTGTTATCTGAGGTCAAAGGTCACCTCCTGAGTCTGATCCAATCACGTCTCGTCTTTTCCCAAACACACGGCCCATCCTGAGACTCCTGAGCAGTGTTTGTGTCATGTGACTGATGTCCCCTGGTGTCTCCTGAGGACTCCTGGACGCAGACTCGGTCCTGTTTTTGGCTTGTGGTGTTTTTTGTTGTTTTCGGGGGGGGGCAGGGGGTCCGTGTGAGACAGCAGGTCCCTGAAGGACACACCCCTGAGCGCAGGGTCCTCCCCTGAGCGGAGACGCTCCGGATCAGTTCACACAGACAACCAGAGGACACAGAGGACAGGAGACAACAGGGACATGAGCAGGATCACAGCCGATACCGAGACCCGGCCCGGGTCCAGGTCCGGGTCCGATGAGCTCGTCTTCTTCGTCAACGGGAAAAAGGTAAAAACTGTTTGAATTAAAATCAGCTGATTTTTAAATGCAGTTCTGTCATGATTTGATCTGTTATCTCTGAATTTAACCCTTTGACCTCTGAGCGCACAGCTGGGATTTCTGTTCCATAATTTACAAGAAATATGTAGAGTAAAGAAATTATATTAAAGAAACAGAACCGAAAATGTCTCGGGACAGGCAGAAAAAATCTACATTTCTATTCATGACGCATATTTAAAGTTCTGTCACAGAATCATTTTCTTTTTCTTTTACTTTTGACCAATTTCCTCGTAAAAGTTTGGGTCATTTCTTCCTCCGTAACTCTTTGCTTCCTCCCCTGTTTTTGTTAAAAGACAAGTCCGTCTCCTGCGGACTCAAAGGGACAAACTGAGACGTTATTATCAGCGTCTCTGATAAAACCGAATAACGAATTTAATCGTGTTTCTGTGTCGCTGCCGTCTGAAACTAACAGAAACGAGACGGAGGATTTAATCCGCAGGTCAGAAGAAAAACCAACAGAAGCAGATTTTCGTGCATCGATCAGACGATCGGATTCAAAATCGAAAAGTCAAACTTGTTTCTCTTCAGAAGAAAATGAGCCGCAGACTCTGGAAAAGTTTAATCAAAAAAGTTTTAGTTTGTTTTTTTATGAATACAGTGAAACTCAAACAGAGAATTTAATGTTTTATTTTGAAAATCTCTCCTGCAGATCGTCGAGAAAAACGTCGACCCGGAGACGACCCTGCTGACCTACCTGAGGAGGACACGTACGACACACACACACACAGAGTAACACACACACACACACACACACACACACACACAGTAACACACACACACGCAGAGTAACACACACACACAGAGTAACACACACACACACACACACACACACACACACACACACACAGAAACACACACACACACACACACACACAGAGTAACACACACACACACACACACAGAGTAACACACACACACACACACACACACACACACACACACACACACACACACACACACAGAGTAACACACACACACAGTAACACACAGTAACACACACACACAGTAACACACACACACACACACACAGAAACACACACACACACACACACAGTAACACACACACACACACACACACACACACACACACACACACACACACACACAGTAACACACACACACACAGTAACACACACACACACACACACACACACACACACACACACACACACACACACACACACACACACACACACAGTAACACACACACACACACACACACACAGTCACACACACCACACACACAGTAACACACACACACACAGTAACACACACACACAGTAACACACACACAGTCACACACACACACACACACTCACACACACACACACACACACACAGTCACACACACACAGTAACACACACACACAGTAACACACATACACACACAGAGTAACACACACACACAGAGTCACACACACACAGTAACACACACACACACAGAGTAACACACACACACACACAGAGACACACACACACACACAGAGTCACACACACACAGTAACACACACACACACAGTAACACACACACACACAGAGTCACACACACACAGTAACACACACACACACACACACACACACACAGAGTCACACACACACCTCTCAGAAGAATCGTTTGAGACTCTGAATGTTGATTTTTCATCGACTGAAGTTCAGTTTGAAACATTTGGAGGTTAAATGTCTCTGAGAGACTCGACTCTGAAGACCGCCACGCATCCACGAGTTCACTGTGTGTGTGTGTGTGTGTGTGTGTGTCTGTGTGTCTGTGTGTGTGTTTAGTGGGTTTAACTGGAACTAAACTGGGCTGTGCTGAGGGCGGATGTGGAGCCTGCACCGTCATGCTGTCCAGATACCAAACACACACCCAGCAGCTGCTGTATCCTTCAACCAGAGAGAGTGTGTGTGTGTGTGTGTGTTACAGTGTGTGTTACAGTGTGTGTGTGTGTGTGTGTGTGTGTTACAGTGTGTGTGTGTGTGTGTGTGTGTGTGTGTGTGTGTGTGTGTGTGTGTGTGTGTGTGTGTGTGTGTGTGTGTGTGTGTGTGTGTGTGTGTGTGTGTGTGTGTGTGTGTGTGTGTGTCAGCTGCAGGTCATGTGCTCCTCTCTCTCTCATTGCTGATTTCACGGCTCATAAAAACACAAACTGTCTTCAACTTAACGTTCAGTCATCACGCCGTCAACGCTTGCCTCGCCCCGCTCTGCTCACTGCACCTGGTCGCCGTGACGACCGTGGAGGGCATCGGCAGCGTGGCAAGAAAGCTACATCCTGTCCAGGTAAAGCTACATCCTGTCCAGGTAAAACTACATCCTGTCCAGGTAAAACTACATCCTGTCCAGGTAAAACTACATCCTGTCCAGGTAAAACTACATCCTGTTCACATAAACTTCAGTGTCTCTTCTTTGATTTTTGATACAGTAGAGACAATTCTGTCTCCTAGGTGTCCTTGCAGAGACAATTCTGTCTCCTGTGTTTGACGTGTCACATCTGTGACCTCAGCAGCTCTGTGTGTTTTCATTGGTCAAATGCGTTTGATGTTTCTCGTGTTCAGGAGCGAATTGCGCAAGCTCACGGTTCTCAGTGTGGGTTCTGCACTCCGGGGATCGTCATGTCCATGTACGCTCTGCTGAGGAACAACCCCGCGCCCACCATGGCCCACGTGGAGGAGGCCTTTCAAGGTGCCGTCAGCTCTGTTATCCACAGTGTATCGAACAGGGACACAAACACCCAAAAACCAAACACCCAAAAAACAAACAAACAAACACCCAAAAAACAAACAAACACCCAAAAAACAAACACCCAAAAAAACAAACAAACACCCAAAAAAACAAACAAACACAAACACCCAAAAAACAAACACCCAAAAAAACAAACGAACACCCAAAAAACAAACACCCAAAAAAACAAACACCCAAAAAACAAACAAACACCCAAAAAACAAACACCCAAAAAACAAACACCCGAAAAAACAAACACCCAAAAACAAACAAACACCCATAAAACAAACACAAACACCCAAAAAACAAACACCCAAAAAAACAAACACCCAAAAAACAAACAAACACCCAAAAAAAACAAACACCCAAAAAACAAACACCCAAAAAAACCAAACACCCAAAAACAAACAAACACCCAAAAAACAAACAAACACCCAAAAACAAACACCCAAAAAACAAACACCCAAAAACAAACAAACACCCAAAAAAACAAACAAACACAAACACCCAAAAAACAAACAAACTCAAACACCCAAAACAAACACCCAAAAAACAAACAAACACCCAAAAACAAACAAACACCCAAAAAACAAACAAACACCCAAAAACAAACACCCAAAAAACAAACACAAAAAAACAAACACCCAAAAACAAACACCCAAAAAAACGAACAAACACAAACACCCAAAAAAACAAACACCCAAAAAACAAACAAACAAACACCCAAAAAACAAACACCCAAAAACAAACAAACACCCAAAAAACAAACACCCGAAAAAACAAACACCCAAAAACAAACAAACAAACACCCATAAAACAAACAAACACAAACACCCGAAAAAACAAACACCCAAAAACAAACAAACACCCATAAAACAAACACAAACACCCAAAAAAAACAAACACCCAAAAAAACAAACACCCAAAAAACAAACAAACTCAAACACCCAAAAAACAAACACCCAAAAAACAAACAAACACCCAAAAAAACCAAACACCCAAAAACAAACACCCAAAAAACAAACAAACACCCAAAAAACAAACAAACACCCAAAAAAACAAACACCCGAAAAAACAAACACCCAAAAAAAAACAAACACCCAAAAAAAACAAACACAAACACCCAAAAAACAAACAAACACAAATGAAATTCATTATGAAATACTTGTGTTAAATATTACAGAAAAACTAAGAGAATTATTATTTTTCAGGAAATCTGTGTCGTTGCACCGGATACAGACCAATCCTGGAGGGATACAAGACTTTCACTGTGGTGAGACAGTCGCGCGTTCACCTGGAAACACACAATAACACACACAGTGTTACACCTTTAAAGGCTTTTTGACCCACCTGAGTGACTTTGCAAGAAATGTCCCACAAAGTATAAAAAAATTAGTAACAAGACAAGAAAATGACCTAAAAACGGGTTTTAAAAAAGAGGGGGACATAATTAGAAAATTATCCCCAAAATAGGGAAAATGTCCACAAAATTTTTATTTATAAAATTTTATATTATAATCGTTACAGAAAACACCATTAATATTAATAATTAATAATAATAATTATTAATATATAAAAATAAATACATTATTATTATTATTATTTATTTATTAGCTAATTTTTCTTTTCTTTTTAATTTATTTGTTTTTACAAATGTCTGCAAAACCTGATTACAAATAGTCTTGCTGCTTTGTTAGTTATGGAAGTAAAAAGAGGACAAAATAACTCAGTCTTTGTGATCCAGAAAGAGAGAAAGCAAACCCATGATGCACCAGCGAATTCTGACATATTTTCAAATGTGCAATTATGAGAATTTTTTTTCCCCTTGCTCTTTTTTAAATTAATGATCTAAATCTAAATATTTATAGCAGTTTATGGAATATATTTTTACAAGTGTTGGCAGTTTGCTCAGCAGTCAAAGGGTTAAATATTTATAGAAGGTTTCTGAACGCACCACAAGAAAAGCGATGTTTTGTCTCTGACGTAATTCAGTGTTTTCTCCAGGAGGGCGGGTGTTGCGGGGGACGGGGGCGGGACAACGGCTGCTGTTTGACCAACGGAGGCGGAGCTAAGGAAAGCTCTGAGGAAGACGTGAGTCAGTTTTTACTTCTTGTTGTTTGAAGCAGCGAGCGTGTGAATGTTTCTGACTTAAAACTGTGTTTCTGTGCAGGAATCAACGTCTTTATTTAACGCTGCTGACTTCGCGCCCTTTGACCCCACACAGGAAACCATCTTCCCTCCCGAACTCGTGGTAAACAAATAAACAAACAAACAAAACATCAACTCACAACACGTGACAGCGGGTTTAAATCCCAAAGTTAGGACATCAAAGACCGTTCAGCCGTCCAACATAAAGCAGGACGTCATCAGGACAATTGTTGTCTTTCCTTCATCCCATGTAGTCCCTCACTAAATGTCAGAGGTCCTCGCTGTGTTTCCATGGTGACAGAGTGACGTGGCTGCAGCCCGCCAGTCTGGATGAGTTTCTGCGTCTGAAATGGGAACATCCGGACGCCCGGGTGGTGGTGGGGAACACTGAAGTGGGTCAGTCTGTCTCTCAAAACACAAACATATGTTCATATATGTTCACACGTTCCCTCACTGTGTGTGTGTGTGTGTGTGTGTGTGTGTGTGTGTGTGTGTGTGTGTGTGTGTGTGTGTGTGTGTGTGTGTGTGTGTGTGTGTGTGTGTGTGTGTGTGTGTGTTCAGGTATTGAGGTGAAGTTTAAGAACATGCTGTACCCGCTGATCCTCGCGCCGACCTTCATCCCTGAACTGAACTCAGTGACGTACACTGAGGACGGTACAGTACTTACACTCACTCTACTGTGTACTAATACTTCAACGACTGCCCATATTACTGTGTACTAATACTGATGTCGGATGCCTGTGAACACGTCTTGCTGCGTGTGTTCAGGCGTGTCGTTCGGCGCGGCGTGCACACTCAGCCATGTGGGGGCGGTGCTTAAACAGGCGGTGGAGACTCTTCCTCCTCATCAGACCCAAGTCTTCCTCGCCGTTCTGGAACAGCTGCGCTGGTTTGCTGGAACGCAGATACGCAACGTGGCGGTGAGTCGCGCTTTTTATTCTCTGTGAGCCTGAGATTTAATGATCACGTTCACACGGAGTCGGTGGTGGGTAGTTCAGGGGGACCAAAGTACTTCAGCGAAAAACATCTGATGACGAGTACAAACACACTGCAGTACTTATACACAGTAAAACACACAAACACAGAGTCAGTGTTCAGTAAAGTGGAGCAGTGTGAACAGCGTTCAGTAAAGTGGAGCAGTGTGAACAGCGTTCAGTAAAGTGGAGCAGTGTGAACAGCGTTCAGTAAAGTGGAGCAGTGTGAACAGCGTTCAGTAAAGTGGAGCAGTGTGAACAGCGTTCAGTAAAGTGGAGCAGTGTGAACAGCGTTCAGTAAAGTGGAGCAGTGTGAACAGCGTTCAGTAAAGTGGAGCAGTGGGAAAAGTGTGCGTGTGAATGAACAAAAACTCAGATCTGTTCAGATGTGTGAAGAAATCACTGACTGCTGATATTTATACTCTGCTCTGATATAAATCACCTTAGACAATATTTCACAACTCTGTTGTGTAACATTTGATATATCATCATTTTATATTTCATACATTATTTATATATGTAATATTTCATACATTATATATAATATTTATTGAGTCATACATTATATATAATATTTATTGAGTCATACATTATATATAATATTTATTGAGTCATACATTATATATAATATTTATTGAGTCATACATTATATATAATATGTAATATTTCACACATTATATATAATATATAACGTTTTATACATTATCTGTTGTTGTGTTTTTGTGTTTTCAGGCAATTGGTGGAAACATCATGACGGCGAGTCCCATCTCAGACCTGAACCCTGTTTTTATGGCGGCCGACTGTAAACTCACACTGAGGGACAAAGGTAAAACCTCTGACCTTTGACCTCTGACCCTGCGCTTTGGCTTACCTTTGACCTCTGACCCTGCGCTTTGTCTGACCTTTGACCTCTGACCCTGCCCTGTGTGTGTCAGATGGGACTCGAGTGGTTCGGATGGACGACGATTTCTTCACGGGTTACAGGAAGACGACTCTGCACCCACAGGAGGTCCTGATGTCCATCCAGATCCCCTACAGCAAGAAGGTAGATCCACCATTGCGCCTGCAACTACCTGTGTCACTTAGCAACTGTTACCTAGCAACCAGCCACCTCTGTCACCTAGCAGCCTCTCTCAGTCAGGGTCAGGGCTGATTGTGGTCTGACCTTCACGGCGATGTGTTTTTTTTTCTCCCTCTTTAGTCTCAGTTCGTCTCCGCTTTCAAACAGTCTCCTCGTCGGGAGGATGACATCAGCATCGTCACGGCGGCAATGAGCGTCACCTTTGCTCCGGGCACTGCCATTGTTCAGGACTTGAGGCTGAGCTACGGCGGTATGGCGGCCACCACGGTGCTGGCGAAGAAGACGGCGCACAGGCTGCTGGGAAGGTAATGGACAGACAGTGAGACTCTGAGGACGTTTGGACACGTGTCTGATGATGTAACTGTGTAATGTCATCAGGCGCTGGGGGGAGGAGCTTCTGAAGGAGGCCTGCTCCTCATTGGCCAAAGAGATGACCCTCGACCCTTCTGCGCCGGGTGGTATGGTGACGTACCGGCGGACTTTGGCCTTGAGCCTCTTCTACAAGTTCTACCTGACGACGCTGACCAATCTCAGACAGCAGGTGTGAACACGTCTGTGTCGTCTGTATTTACTCAATGTACATTTTTATTTGATTTTTTTATGATCATGTCATATATCATCAGAGAGCAGGTCTGAAACTGCTCCTTTATTTATTAAATATACATTCAGATTTTATGTTTTTTAATTTTATTAATATATCATTAAAAATAAGGTCAGAAACTCATTTTATATTTATTCAATAAGAATTTATATCTAATATTTTGTAATACACTGAACTTTTTGTCTCGTCTCTGTCAGGGTGTGGACGTGGACGTGGTGGGGACAGACTGTCTCAGCGCCACACAGATTTACCGTGCAGAGACTCCGTCCAGCATTCAGATCTACCAGGTTCACAAACACCACGAAGCAGTCACACGAAATCTTTAAGCGTTCATGGACAATAATAAAAATAATTTTTAAAAAAAATAATAATAATAATAATAAAAATAATAATAATAAAAATAATAATAATAATAACAGTGATAATAATAATGAGAATGTTTGGACAGGTGAGGTGTTCAGTGTCCAGGTGTGATTTCACACAGTCATTTACTACACAGAGACGCTGAACGACTTCATGCTGAAATCTGATGAGTCTGTGTGAATGCTTCATATTCAGTGTGACTTAAACCTGCTCCAATCAACAAAATCAATAAAACAAATACATTCACACCATCTTACCTGTCCTCCAGGTGGTGCCCGAGGGGCGGGGCCAGGATGATGTTGTGGGCTGTCCCATGATGCACCTGTCCGCTCTGAAGCAGGCGACGGGAGAGGCTGTGTATTGCGACGACATCCCGCGATACGAAAATGAGCTCTACCTATCGCTCGTCACCAGCAGCAAAGCACACGCCCGCATCCTGTAAGAGACACACACACACACATACACACCTGTGTACTGTGACTCAGTGTGTGTGTGGTGTGACTCAGGTGTGTGACTCAGGTGTGTGACTCAGGTGTGTCTGTTTCAGCTCTATAGATTCCTCAGAGGCGGAGCGTTTACCTGGAGTTGTCGGTTGTGTGTTTGCCACCGACCTCCCTGGCAGTAATGCCACCGGACCTGTCCAGTACGACGAGACCGTCCTCGCCGACGGCCAGGTATGTTTTCGTTATTTGGAGCAATCAGACTACTCCAGGTGTCTCGACAGGTGATGACGTTTCATCTGTTCTGTAGGTGACGTGTGTGGGTCACATCATCGGCGCCGTGGTTGCCGACACGCAACTGCACGCTCAGAGAGCCGCCAGAGCTGTCAAGATCGAGTACGAAGAGCTGCCCCCGCTCGTGACCATCCAGGTGAGACCAGACACACCTAGACAGGTTGAGAAGTGAGTCATTAAAATGTTCAAATCGACTCTGCTGTGAAAATGAATGTATTGGTTCGTTTGACAGGAAGCCATCGCCGCCCAGTCCTTCTATCAGCCAATCAGAACCATCCAGAGCGGAGACCTGGAGGCGGGCTTTAAACAGGCCGACCATATCCTGGAGGGTAGGACCGCACCCTGACTCCAGCTGATCAGATATTGATTATTGATGATAATTCTCAGTTATCGACTGATTATCCTCCAGGTGAGATGCACATCGGTGGTCAGGAACATTTCTACCTGGAGACAAATGTGACGCTGGCTGTCCCCCGAGGAGAAGACGGAGAGATGGAGCTGTTTGTTTCTACCCAGTCCGCCTCCAAAACACAGGTAACTGCACTCTAACACACAGGTAACTGTACTCTGACACACAGGTAACTGTACTCTGACACACAGGTAACTGCACTTTAACACACAGGTAACTGTACTCTGACACACAGGTAACTGCACTCTAACACACAGGTAACTGCACTTGAACACACAGGTAACTGTACTCTGACACACAGGTAACTTTACTCTAACACACAGGTAACTGCACTCTAACACACAGGTAACTGTACTCTAACAAAAACTGTAGAATATATTTATTTGAGAATACAATCGGCTGAAGTTGTAATTCAGACGTTAGATTAATAGCAAGGTGAACGTGTTGTTGAATGACGGTCTGAATCTCTGTTGGTGTCAGTCTCTGGTGGCGAAGGCATTGGGCGTCCCCGCCAACAGGGTGGTGGTCCGTGTGAAGAGGATGGGTGGCGGCTTCGGGGGGAAGGAGAGCCGGTCTACCGTTCTGTCCACTGTGCTCGCTGTGGCTGCAAACAAGTACGTCTGATGATCCTTTTTAGTCTCTTATTTTGAAATCAGAATGTAAGGCTAATGTAAGGTTTTGTGTTTTATTGTGGCAGGCTGAAGAGACCTGTGAGGTGCATGTTGGACAGAGATGAGGACATGTTGGTCACTGGAGGACGACACCCCTTCTATGGGAAATACAAAGTAGGAGGACACCCTCTGCTGGGACGTTCAGCACGATGCTTTACCCCCCACGACTGATTAGTTACAGCAGTTATTACTAATCACTTCTTCTTCCTCTTCCTCCTCTTCTTCCTCTTCCTCTTCTTTTTCCGATCTCTAGGTGGGCTTTCTGAGCAGCGGTAAGGTCGTGGCGTTGGACGTGTCATACTACAGTAACGTGGGGAACTCGTTGGACCTCTCTCTGTCGGTGAGTGCTGTCAGACGTTGTTCTGCGGCTGATGGTGTGCTGATGGTGTTCTGATGGCGTTCTGATGTTTCCCTGTATGTACGTCCGTTGAAGGTCATGGAGCGCGCTCTGTTCCACATGGAGAACTCGTACAGCGTGGCGAACGTGCGCGGCCGCGGTTTCCTGTGCCGCACCAACCTGCCGTCCAACACGGCGTTCCGAGGCTTCGGGGGGCCTCAGGGCATGATGGTGGCTGAGAGCTGGATGGCGGACGTGGCTCAGAGCGTCGGGAGGCCGGCAGAGGAGGTACGTAGGTCAGAGGTCGTGAACAGCTGAACTCTGGTGGTTGAGCAGCATCAAATCCGAGACTCCATCCTCTGCAGGTCCGCCGGTTGAACCTGTACATGGAAGCAGAGTCGACGCCCTACAACCAGGTCCTGGGTCAGTTCACCCTGGACCGCTGCTGGGACGAGTGTCTGTCCCGCTCTGTATACCAGCAGCGCCGCGCCGCCGTCGACCTCTACAACAGGTAGTTTCTGAGACGTTGCAGAGTTTTTGAGCGGTGAAAATAGCTGCGGCTGAAGACCTGAAGCTCCACCTCTGTTTGTTTGTCCCTGTCAGACAGAACAGGTGGACCAAACGAGGCCTCGCCATCATCCCCACCAAGTTCGGCATCAGCTTCACCGCCGTCTTCCTCAACCAGGTCTGACCCGGCAGCACTCACACCGTCCACGGCTGAAGGTTTTAGAAACATTTTTTTGTGACATCCCGTCTGTGTCCTCAGGCCGGAGCTCTGGTTCATATCTACACCGACGGCTCTGTCCTGCTGACCCACGGGGGGACGGAGATGGGACAAGGACTCCACACCAAGATGGTCCAGGTACCCGAGCTCCGCAGACTTGAGGCTGCTCTGTGAAACATTTTCAGCTCATTAGTTTGACCTTTCACAAACTGTGAAGCCAAACTGTGATTTTTCTCATTTTCCTTCAGCCGTTGGTTTCAGTGTGTTTCAGTCTAAAAACCTCCATCCATGTCTGAGAGAGAAACTGCAGCTTCAGACGATCCAGTGCGCTCGATGTTTGACTCTGGAGGGTCAGCAGGGCCCAGAATCTACTAAAATCTACAGTCACACCTAACAGGAGGGAATATTTAACTAAAGTTGTGTGATTAATAATAATAATAATATTACAATATACAATAGTTATAATAATAATGATTATAAACTTTTACACAAGAAATGCAGCTCAAAGTGCTTCACAATAAAAACAGTCCAGCGAGGCAATTTAGCATAAAAGGACACTTAAAAACAGTTTAAGACAATTATTAAAAATAAAATCATAAAATCATGAAACATAAAATCAATACAGGTGAAACATTTTAAAAGAAGTGCAGCAGTCACCATCAGAAATCTGTTATTGATCCTCGGGGGTTAAACTGTGTTGGTCCAGTGAGACTCCCAGGAGGTTTTCCTGAGAGCAGCTGATGTGAAAACTCTGAGCGTGTTAACCCTGAGAGGAGGAAACGCCGTCATCTGTTACCATGGTAACTGACTCTGAGTAAGTTACCACCAAACTCTGTGTGTGTGTGTGTGTGTGTGTGTGTGTGTGTGTGTGTGTGTGTGTGTGTGTGTCTCCAGGTGGCCAGCAGGGTTCTGGGTGTCCCCTGTTCAAAGATCCACATCTCAGAGACCAGCACCAGCACGGTCCCCAACACCAGCCCCACTGCCGCCTCCGCCTCCTCCGACCTCAACGGAGCCGCCGTGCAGAACGCCTGCGAGGTCCTCGCCAACCGTCTGCAGCCGTACAGGATCAAGAACCCCAAAGGATCATGGGAGGACTGGGTGAGTAGGAGCATAATGGGACTTTCTTCTTGTGGTCATAGATTTCTGCTGTTTGTCCACTGTGTCCATCAGAAGTCCATGTCCCGCTGTCTTCACTCACTCAGCTGTGGACGTCTTACTCAGGACGTGTCTGTCTGTGTTTCAGGTCAAAGCAGCGTACCTGGACAGAGTCAACCTCAGTGCCAACGGCTTCTACAGGTGAGTCACTGAGAGAGTCAAAGTCCAGGACAGAGCCAGAGGACGCCATCTCACTGTCTCCTGCTGTCTCTCAGAGGACAAAGTCTCACTGTCTCGCTCTTGTCTCTCAGGACTCCAGATCTGGGTTATGACTTTGAGTCAAACTCGGGCCGAGCGTTCCACTACTTCAGCTACGGCGTGGCGTGCTCGGAGGTGGAGATCGACTGTCTGACCGGAGCTCACCAGGTGCCGACTTTAGACGACTCAACCAGAGTTCAGTGTCCATTTAGAGTTTAACCCTTTAAAACTTGAGCAAATTAGCAACAAAAAAAGAAGAAAAGGAAAAAAGAAAACAAGCAAGGAAATTAACTGTAAAAAAGTAAAAATAATTATAAAAGTAGTAACAGTTTTAGAAATATTATTAAAATAATTAGAACTAGTTTTCCAAACACTGTTGCTTTTTATAATGTCCTAATAATTATCTCCCCTAATGTCTTTTTTTTTCACAGATTTTTGCATTTCGCATGACATTTTTTGCCAAATTGCTGATTGCTTTTTCCCATGTTTTTAAAAGAAATCAAACCGGTTAGTTCGTGTTTCAGAGCTTGTGGAAGGCGTCTCAATGCAGCATGAGAAAACTGTCCTTCCAGGTTTCAAAGGGTTAAATTGTTTTAAACAAACTATTAATGAAGGTGTCCCACAGGGATCAATATTAGGCCCCCCGTTTTTAACAGATTTCATTTTCAGGTTTTCGTCTCCACATATTCTCATTTACTGTTTGAGGCAGAAACGGCTCCTGCTGCAGGGCCCCTGAGGGGCCACGCTCTGTTTTTTAGCATTGCAACATAACACAGGACGTGCTGTGTGAGTGTGAACAGCAGAAAATGGGCACATTACCCAGAGGCATCATCGAGGGTTAAGATTATAAAGTCAGTGAGGTTATTCCAAAAAAAAAGAATAAAATGAGCAGTTTTTACCAAGAGTTTCCCAATAAAGGTGTGATTTTTATTATCGATACGTACTCATCCCGTTCATCTTCAACTTTTCAACAACATGTTCCTGAACTGACGACTGTGTTCTGTTTCATCTTGAGCTGAACGTGTTTGTTCTGCAGAACCTGAGCACCACCATCGTGATGGACGTCGGCTGCAGCCTCAACCCTGCCATCGACATCGGACAGGTCCGTCCGTCCGTCCGTCAAACACTCATTCAGAAATCCGCTGAGTTAAAGACCGTCCTGATGTCAAAGTGTCCTCCCTGTCTGTCCCTGCAGGTGGAGGGGGCCTTCATGCAGGGCCTGGGTCTCTTCACCCTGGAGGAGCTTCATTACTCCCCACAGGGCGTCCTCCTCACTCGAGGTCCTGGTTCCTATAAGATCCCGGCTTTCGGTGATATTCCCGCCAAACTCACTGTCTCGCTGCTCCGCGACGCGCCAAACGACAAGGCCATCTTCGCCTCCAAGGTAGCGCTCCTCACACGGCCCGGGATGTTTTGAACATCCTGCCACAGTGAAGGTGTACTTATTTATTCGTTTATTGTTAGTATTTTTTATTTATATTTTATTCTTTGCGTTTTTCTCTGCAGGCTGTCGGCGAGCCTCCTCTCTTTCTTGCATCCTCGGTTTTCTTCGCAATCAAAGACGCCATCGTGGCCGCCCGGGCGGAGTCAGGCGTCAGCGGTCCCTTCAGACTGGACAGCCCCGCCTCCGCCGAGAGGATCCGCAACGCCTGCACGGACCAATTCACCAAACTGGTACGAACGCTCGAACAGAATTAGCATCGTGCTCTTATCTAAACTTTTACTCCATTATCAGCTTTAATGACTGACCACTTCCTGTGTCTGGACTTATTTTAGTTTGGTTTGCCTGTTTTTATTGATTGGTCCTGATTTAATGTTGATTTGTGTTTTGACTGTGATAATAACTGATCCCAAAGAAATCATAAATAAATGACACCAGTCAAGCTTCATGACACCAAACTGGGAAAACTATCACTCATCATCATCATTTTCACTGTTAATATATATATATAATTATTGTTATAATTATCATTATCACCATTATTAACATTATCACTATCTTTATCATTATCACAACCACTATTATTATCAATATAATTATTATCATAATTATAATTAGCATTATCATCATAATTAACATTATCACTATTGCAGTCGTTATCACTGTCACTGTGACATTATCACTATTGTTATGACTCTCATTCTCATTATCACTGTGACATTATCATTATCATTAGCACAGTTATTATCACTATCGTTGTGATTGTCACTTTAACCCTTTGTTGCTCCTGGTCTGGTGAGTGCTGGGAGAACTCTGCTGAACTGGTTCATGTTTAAAACCAGTGAACAGGATGGAAACAGGTGCAAAGCCGCTGACTGTTTTTCTGTTTCAGTGTCCTCCTGCAGAACCTGGAACCTTCACCCCCTGGTCTGTCCAGGTCTAGGACTGGACGACACATCCACAGGTGGAGAATCTGTTCGCCGACAAAACTACACAAACAAAATAAGAACGTTTTTCTCCGTGCACAGTTCAGTCCCCGATCGTCCTTCGCTGCCGAATCAGGACCTCAGAGACAGCTCCAGGTGTGTCCACATGGTGGTCTCCATGGTGATGGGCAGCACTTCAGCATTTATTCATCAATGACACACCTGTCTTTGTTTCTATGATAACATCCTGAGATCAGCATTAGCTCCTCTGTCTCTGTCAACTTCAACTTTTTATTTGTCCCCAAAGGGCAATTGGTTTTGCAGCAAGGCATAAAAGGACATTGAAAAAGTACAAAAGACAAAGACGAGGTAACAAACGCTGAAGATAGCAGCACTCGAGACACAACAGTGATCCCTGACTGCCGACCCTAGTCGCTACATTACACACAACAATCAGTCAACATGAAATTCAAACATGTCACTGATAATTATCACCAATGATAAAAGTCGTCGTGAACAACGTCAGCGGCTGAACATCAGCGGCTGAACGTCAGCACGTCAGCGGCTGAACGTCAGCGGCTGAACGTCAGCACGTCAGCGGCTGAACGTCAGCACGTCAGCGGCTGAACATCAGCGGCTGAACATCAGCGGCTGAACGTCAGCGGCTGAACATCAGCGGCTGAACGTCAGCGGCTGAACATCAGCGGCTGAACGTCAGCGGCTGAACATCAGCGGCTGAACGTCAGCACGTCAGCGGCTGAACATCAGCGGCTGAACGTCAGCGGCTGAACATCAGCGGCTGAACGTCAGCGGCTGAACATCAGCGGCTGAACGTCAGCGGCTGAACATCAGCGGCTGAACGTCAGCGGCTGAACATCAGCGGCTGAACGTCAGCACGTCAGCGGCTGAACGTCAGCGGCTGAACGTCAGCACGTCAGCGGCTGAACGTCAGCGGCTGAACGTCAGCAGCTAAAAAGTTCACTGATGTTTGTAATTCGAAGTGCTCTGAGTGGCCTGTAGGAAACCTGTAGCGCTCTGAGACCAGTAGTGCTCTCCTCATGGGGACATTTGGACAAAGACGCTAACAGGCAGCATTTGCTCTTCCATCAATACATTTCAGAATAAACGCTCAGAGAATAAACTCTGGTTTGATTTAGTGATTCCTGCACAGTACTCAGACTAAACAGTGACTGTTGTGTTTCTAAGATTATTGATCTGTATCAATCAAATGAACTTTTAGAGGACATTTGGGTGGACATTATTTCTGCTGAAGACAGTTTGGAGAGTTTCTCTGATGACAGAAAATATCCTTTTGTTCAGTCTGACCTCTCGTTACGAACACAGATGGTTTCCGGGTTTTCAGCCGCAGCTCACTGGATGTTTCCGAATCCACATCTTTAAAAACTGTCTCTGGGCTGTGACTGTCACGAAACCTGCCGGCGCTTCTAAAATTTTAGAACATTTTCAGAATTTAAGGAAAGTTGTAGAATTTTAGGACATTTCTCAGAATTTAAGACATTTCTAACTTTTTGGGACATTTTTAGTATTTTTGGACATTTTTAGGATTTTAGGACCTTTCTTAGCTTTTTGGACATTTTTAGGGCTTTTGGATGTTTTTTTTTTATTTTAGGACATTTCTAGGATTTGAGGACATTTCTAGTATGTTACAACATAGGATGGTAGGACATTTCTACCTTTTTTGGTATTTTTGGACATTTTTAGAATTTTTGGCTGTTTTATGATTTTAGGACATTTGTAGGGTTTTTCAAATTTTCTAGTATTTTAGGACATCAGTGTCTCAGCTGTGTCCTCTGTCGGGGTGTGGGGGATCCTCCTCTGGCTCTTTTTTTGATCATCAGGCTCTATTTTGATGCAGTTTTATGTCTCTGACACCTTATGGAGACGAAAAGAACAAAAACTATTAAGTGTCAACAAATTATTTTTATAATTTTTATTGTCAATTCACCGGGGCCCTGTCAGTGGCCAGATTTGGCCCGTGGGCCATAGGTTGATCATCACTGCCGTAGTGCATAAAATTAATTAATTACTAATTGTCAGCAGATGGTAGACAGTGATCATTCAGCGGGATGTTTGTGTTGCCATGGAGATTTAACATAAATTCCACTGTTTGATGTTGTGACGCGAATTCGTGAAAGACCGTCAGGTTTATCAGTCACACAATCTTTATTCAGACCAGACAAACTTTATTAGCACTCTGATGCTCCACAGCAACAAACGTGTCTACTCGTCGTCGTCGTCGCCCGACCTTTCGATGACTTTCCTCATCCACTTGCTCATCCTGAACACGTGAGTGTAGAAGCCGTACTTTCCGTCTCTGTCGCAGCCTTCGCCCCACGACACGATGCCCATCTGATACCAGCGGTTATCTGCTGGATACTGAACGAGACACATGAAAAAAACACTCAAAAAACCCACGAAAAAAACATGAAAAACACACAAAAAACTAAAACAAACAAAAAAAACCCACAAAAAGCTCCAAACAAACAAACAAAAAAAAACACAAAAAGCTAAGAAAAAAACAAACAAAAAAACACAAAAATCTGCTGCGACACATCCGTCCATCATAAAGTCCCCGGGTTATTTCAGAGCGCTGCAAACGTTTTGAACGGTTTATATTGAAGTGAAGGTTGACAATCATCTTGAATTTCATTTGCGAGCTGAAATTGTTCTTCGATTATTTGTTTAGCAGTTTGATTGCCTTGAAAATGAATTATTGATTATTTAACATGCCAAACACTTTCAGATTTTAGTTGTATTTATTTGTCTTATGTGATAATAAACTGAATATTTCTGAATTTGACTCTTTGTTGAACAAAATAAGAAAAATTTGGGCCTCAAATATATAAAAAATAAATGTTTTTTTTAAAAATTGTTCTCTTTTTTTAAATGATATTTCATGAATTCAGAAAATCGTCTGCAGTTAAAGTTTTAATTAATAGTTATCGGCTTTTCTCTTCAGGACATTTTAAAGTATTCCTGGTGTCTTTTGTTTGTTTCATATTCAGCCTGCAGTCACAGTTTTTCATAAATCTACTCAGCACTCATTATTCAACCTTTAATTTTCTCACCTTCATCACAAACGGTCCACCACTGTCCCCCTCACAGGCGTCTCCACGCTGGGCCTCCTCCGGCTTATAACCTGAGACACAATGCTAACATTAGCATACTAAGGCTAGCTGATAATTAGTAAACACAGCTGATGATGATGTCATCCGTTCTGCAGATTTTCGTTCATTAACTTCAGTTGGACACGTCAACAAGTCACGGATTTGTCCTCTGGGGGACACAGACCATGAACTGAGTTTTTATAGAAATCACTTCAGTCATAAAATACTTCAGATTGGACCAAAGGACAGACACTGCTGTCCACAGAGTCTCACTGCTGTCCACAGAGGTAGAAATGTGAGGACAGATGGATTTTTGTGTCTCAGAGGACAGGTCTTACCAGCACAAAACATGTTGTTTGTAATCTTGACGGACGTGGATGCGCGGCAGGTGTCCTGCTCTACAATTGGCAGCTGGATCTGCTGGAGGACTATGGGTAAGTTTCTGGCCGAGGGACTCCAGGCCTCCTGCAGGTTCCCCCAGCCAGACACCCGTCCTTTATAGCCCTCCGTCATCAGACTGCCGGGGACAGACACAGGTTAAAACAAAATCAGTGGACAGTGTCTCAGTATGTGAACAGTGTCTCAGTGTGTATCTCCGGTGTGTCTCGGTGCGTCTCAGTGTGTAGACAGTGTCTTGGTGTCTAGACAGTGTCTGTGTGTGTCTCAGAATGTAGACAGTGTCTCTGTCTCTGTGGACAGTGTCTGTCTCCGTGTGTGTCTCCAGTGTGGTGCTGTGTGTTTCTGTCTTTGTGGACAGTGTCTCTGGTGTTTCTTGGTGTCTCTTACGCCTTAGCGATCTTCCTGCTGGGCAGGCAGACCGGGTGGATCTGGTCTGTGAAGATGACGGGGCGTCTCAGATGCAGCAGGGCGATGTCCCGGTTCAGGTTGGTCTGCCAGTTGTATCTCGGATGGACGATGATCTCACTGATGGCCACGATCTTCTCGGTGCCGCGCTCGAATCTGAAAACATCGCAGAGACAGACGTTTAGACCAAGGACAGAGACAGAGACACCCTGTCCAGACTCGACATGATCTGATGACAGTTGAGCACAATCAGGTCCCAGGTCTCGTCTCAGACCACCTGCCCAGCTGCTCTGGGGGGGACACATATGACCACCAATATTTGGTGAAATAAACACTAACGCCGTCCTGATGTGTCTCTGACAAGGACACGTACTCAGTGCAGAGCGAGCTGCTTGTTTGTTGACTATCAGCTACAGAGCATTTACAGAGCAGCTACACAGCAGCCACAGAGCAGCCACAGAGCAGCTACAGAGCAGCTACACAGCAGCCACAGAGCAGCTACAGAGCATTTACAGAGCAGCCACAGAGCAGCTACAGAGCATTTACAGAGCAGCTACAGAGCAGCCACAGAGCAGCCACAGAGTAGCCACAGAGCAGCTACAGAGCAGCCACAGAGCAGCTACAGAGCAGCCACAGAGCAGCCACAGAGCAGCTACAGAGCAGCCAGAGCAGCCACAGAGCAGCTACAGAGCAGAAGTGTGGATGTAATAACTGTAGACACATGAAGACTCGGGTGTGAACAGACAGATTCAGGTGTGAAGAGACTCAGGTGTGAAAAGACTGGTGTCTGGGCCTCTATCAGCAGGTGTGAAGGGACTTACTTTGCCCGGTTGTGTTTTCCCAGTCGGACCAGTATGTCGGTGGCGGTGAAGTTCTTGTTCCAGGGCGGGTAGAGGATGCAGTGAGCGGCGGTAAGAATCCACTCGTCACTGATCAGACTGGCTCCACAGAGCAGCTCCTGAGGGAAACGCTTGTAGAGCATCACCTGCCTGACAGAGAGCAACTGTTGAACCTCTGAGCGCCAAAGCCTCGCTCACAGAAACACGAGGCCCTGACACCGTGAAACCATGGTGACAGTTTACGGTTTAAAGAGTGGTGTTACCACGGTGACAGTTTACTCTTTAAAGAATGGTTACCATGGTGACAGTTTACTGTTTTCAGTGTGGTTGCCATGGTGACACTTTACAGTTTACAGTGTAGTTCACATGATTACAGTTTACTGTTTCATTTCTGGTTACCATGGTGACAGTTTACTGTTTATAATACGGTTACCATGGTGACAGTTTACTGTTTGAAATGTTGTTACTATGGTGACAGTTTACTGTTTAGAGTGTGGTGTTACTATGGTGACAGTTTGTGGTTACCATGGTGCTGAGGCGACCTCGGCGTCATCGCCCCCGACGATGCGTTGCTCTCGGTATGACTCCAGAAGCTCTGCCTCCTTGTTGTCCTTTTTATTTACCTTTTCAAACAAAGGACGCTCTCCACATACTGGGACATAACCAGTACACCAGTCAGTGAGGAAGTACACCAGTTATCTTAGCAGTAAAACTGTCAGTGAACCAGTACACCAGATATCTGACCAGTACACCAGTCATTGAACCAGTACACCAGTTATCTGACTGGTACACCAGTACAATCACACACCAGTTGAACTGGTCAGTCCAGCTGTCACTCACCGGCCTCTCCTTGTCCAAAAGTCCGAGGGTGGAAAAATGTTTTTTTTGCCGTAGTCAGGACGGAGCGCTCCTGTCCCTCTGTCTCTGTGCTCAGAGTGTCATCAAACAGTGAATCCTCTGAGAGACGGACCAAGACAGAGACGCAGAGAGACAAAGACAGACAGAGAGACAGATGGAGAAACACACAGAGAGAAACAGAGACAGACAGAGAGACACAGAGAGAGACAGTGAGACAGACGACTGAGTACTTCATTCATCTCCTATTTGTATTCTATGGTTGACACTTGTTCTGGTGCTCAGGTAGTTACTGGTCCTCGTTCTGGTGCTCAGGTAGTTACTGGTCCTCTTACTGGTGCTCATGTGGTTATTGTACTGGCGCAGTACTTACCACACAACTCCAGGTCGCAGTAGTCGATGGTCATGTTCCCAGAAACCTCCACGTAGCACCAGGGGCCCTCGGGGTCGTTGTCGGGGTTGCGGCACTTGTTGCTGGGCAGACTGACCTCAGGGATGAACTCCTTGTCAACGCTGAGGGCCTTGGCCTCTGGAGAGGACCACTGAAGACAGGTGTGTCCTCCCAGGGTGACCGCCAGGTCCCCGACATAGTCCAGACCATTATTGGGTAAACAGTCACCGGTTTTGACTTCTTCAGGGGCCAACGTGGTTGGGACAAAGTCCTCACCTGTAAGGAGAGTCTGAATCAGTACTGTACCACATCATGTAGTGGTTGGACACGCAGTGACTGATGGTCTTAGACTGATGAAGACAGGTACTACAAGGACTCGTATGTAGGAACAAAAGTATTTATTTCAGTTCTAGTATTCAGTTGGTAGTACTATCAAGTACTTGCCACATGTGGGTACCCTGCAGGTCTCTTTCTGGACTGTTGGATCTGTGGTGAAGCACCAGGGTCCCTCTGGACTGTTGTTGGGGTTTCGACAGAAGTTGTTTTTAAGGATGCTGTTTGGCTCTGAAGCGTTGTACTCCCTAAAGACAGACAGAGAGACAGAGAGAGACAGTGAGACAGACAGACAGGCAATGACTCAGTCTAATCCCTAATTTAGTCATTACTTGTCCTTGTTTTTGTTAGACTTAAGGCTTTCGTCTTTGATAGGGCTTATAGTTAGGGCTGGCTCAGACTCTCCTCTTTGATAAGGCTTATAGTTAGGGCTGGCTCAGACTCTCCTCTTTGATAAGGCTTATAGTTAGGGCTGGCTCAGACTCTCCTCTTTGATAAGGCTTATAGTTAGGGCTGGCTCAGACTCTCCTCTTTGATAAGGCTTATAGTTAGGGCTGGCTCAGACGTTATTTAATTTCTCTTTGGGTTCATTCATTGTGTTTGTTAATTAATGATGGGGTTTTTTTTGTTTTGTTTTTTTTTTACACCTAAAAGTCTTTTTTCTTTCTGTAGTCGGTCTGTTGTTTAGTTACCTTATTATGGGATGTTTGAAGCTGTTGCTTGGTTACCTTATTATGGGATGTGGGAAGCTGTGTGTCCAGTATTGACACTGTCTCCCTGACTGTGTGATGTTGATTTCTCCTTCATATTTCACACCTATACCGGAAATACAGTGACCTACACACACACACACACACACACACACACACACACACACACACACACACACACACACACACACACACACACACTCTGTCAGTCTATATGATTATTTTATTAAATATTTTACAGTTGATTTTATTTGGACTTACCTCCTGTACACTGCCTGATGATGTTGATGTTGTCTTGTGTCCTCGGTAGCTGAGTTCCATGACAGTCTGAGAGACAGGCGGACAGACGGACAGACAGAGAGACAGATAGTTAATGTTTGTGGCCGGAGGTTGTCCATGTTTGATCAGTTTTGGACTTTGTTCATGTTGACAGAACTCTTCTGATTAAACTTCAGATTTAAATAACAACCCTGACTCCACAAAACTCTGGAGCTCCTGTCAAACTTCAATAAAAACATAATTATTTTATCTTTTTCCATATCCGGCCGAATCCACAGAACAGATATTTAACGTTCAAACTGATGAACTTTGTTTTCATCTCTAGAAACTTAATGCTTGAAGGCGTGTTTTCTTTAGAATAAAAAAGCAGCAGAAAATATTTACTTGAAAAAACCAACAGCAAACTAAACAAGTCATCAAATTGTTTTTTTTTGAAATTTCAACAAAAGTTTTGAAGAAATGGGATTCTGGGAGTTTGTAAACAGAAAGAAACAAAACTTCTTCATTCAAAGTCAAAAGTTTTCAGATAAATGATAAAATGTTTGTTTTTGTTGACGTCTGCTGAAGAAATACTCACCCTGATATTTCTCCCAGAAGTCCTCCTGCAGAGGACAGAGTGTCTCATTAGGACGCAGACTCTACTGCACATAGTGCCAGTACAAGTACTACTGTCACTGCAGCACTACATACACTGTGAGTATTAGTACAAGTACTACTGTTAGTACAGCTGAGAGAGGCGTACTGTTTTGTCCGGCTGTTCGAAAACCTCTCTGGCTTCTTCGTGGTCGCAGATTTCCTCCACACACTCTCTTTCCAGGTTACCTAATATCAAAAAATACACATTACTATGAATAATCACAGTAAAAATACACATTCATATGAATAATTATAGTAATAATATACACTAATATTAATAATTATAGTTTTGGAACATATTGATATTAATAATCACTAATTATAATAATAATACACACAGGGATTAATAATTACAGTAATAATACACACCAATATTTCTTCTGAGCAGTGGAGAATAAAACAACGAGCTCATGAGCCTGAATTTACTGTTTCTTTGTTGAATTTTGGGATCTTTTTTCCCCGTGAACGTATCGAGGTGACTCACAGATGGACTCGACTTTTGTGCAGTAAAGATGAGGGCTGCTTCGGTGACTCACCTGGTTTCAGCTCCTCAAACAGCTTATTGGCCCGAGGGTTCCTCACCAACACCTGAGACGCCACCTGGCTGTCCAGGAAGACTGCAGAAAGGGACAGACAGAGAGACGGAGAGACAGAGAGACAGGGAGACAGTGAAGGGGCGACAGTAATCAGATTATCAAATATAAATCAAACCAAACCTAAAACCCCAGATGGAGAGAGTTTTTGTCCTCAGCTGTCCACCACGCAGCGTTTAATAAAGTTAAAGTGATTCAAAGAGCAGACAAGTCTCAGCTGAAAGAAGTACTCGGATTTTACTTAGTACACTCAAATACTGATGTTGCAGTATATAAATACTTCATTACAAATAAAAGTGCATCAGTGACATTTCTTATAACAGTAATGTCCATTAACACAATGTCCTATAAGAGTAGTGTCCACTGACAAGATGTCCTGTAAGAGAAATGTACATTTATTTTCCAGAGAAATGTTTGACCCAAACCATCACCATCAGTTCTTTCTGTTAAAACAAACCATAATTATTCCCTCGGTGTGTTTTACTGAAAAGTTTTACAATTAATCTGAACTGTTGTGATGATTTGATAAAGCAGAGGACCAAAATTATTCTGCAGTACAATTCTTGAGTAAATGTTTAAAATATTGTTAGGTTTATTAGATTTAAGGAGTCCAAGACAAATTTCCCTACAGGGACAATAAAGTATATCATATCCTTTCCTGTTGTATTGTATCTTATCGAATCATAATGTATTGTATCGAATCATATCATAGTATATCGTATCGTATCGAATCATATTATATCGTATTGCATCAAATCGTATTGTATTAGATTGTATCATAATATATTGTATCGTATTGCATCGTATCATATCACATCATATCATAGTATATCGTATTGTATCGTACCGTATCACAGTATATTGCAATGTCTTGCACTGTATCATATCGCATCATATCGTATTGTATCTTATTGTATCGTATTGTAGTATATTGTATTGTATCGTGTCCTGTCGTATCGTAATGCTACCAAGTTACAGTTTTCTTCTCACCTGCTGCAGCTGCTAAAAATTGTGCAAAGTAAATTTGTATATCAAACATGAAACTTTATACCACCACTGTCACATCTACCCTGCAGCATACTGCCAGTATCATTGCTCACTATCTACCAGTATGACTTGTACATGTAGTATTTGTAGCAGCGGTACTAATACTCAGAGTACTGTAAGAAGAAGTAAAGCGGAGGTACCATGTTCTGCCAGACAGTCGTGCAGCAGAAGCAGCAGCAGAACAGCAGCTGGTTTCACAGTCGGTTCCACCATGATCCAGATCTGCAGCAAACAGAACCGTAATAGTCCGTCCTCAGTCTGTCTCTCCGTCTCCGTCCCCGTCTCTGTATCTGTCTCTGTGTCTCTGTGAGGGGGTGGTGTTATTGACGGCGGGGTCAAAGTGTGAGTCAGTCCCTGATGACTCGTGTTTAATGTGAATTTCTGCATGTTTGCTTTGACTTGTTCAGCAAACGGCAGGAGTTCGACTGTGGACACAAAATCTTTCAACATGCAGAAAAGCTCATCATTTACTAATTTAACAGTTCACTCTGTGTACAAATACATATGCTCTAAAGTTTTTCTCACTCATAGTACTCCATAAAGAACCAAAATAAAAACCGGCTGCTGCTCTCAGCTGTTGGTGCTGCAGCTTCACACAGGAGACGAACCTGCAGCAGTAATGCTGAACACCTGTAACATAACTATATATACCAACAATCTATAATACACTCAAACATAAAACAAAGCAGAAACACTGTTTTTGTTATTTATTTATTTATTTTACTGCAGGTTCTTTTTTCTGTCCAAAAAAATCTTGAACCCTTTGAAACCTGAAACAGGTGATGAGCAACTTGACAAGAAATGTCCCGCAAAGTGCAAGAAAGGCGAAAAATGAGAGAAAGAATTATTAGATTTTTATATATATATATATATATATATATATATATATATATATATATATATATACATATAACTGTTATAATTCTGCATTTATTTATCCATTTAATCATGTTACAGAAACAAACAAAAAATTGTATTTCATTGTCATTATCAGTTTTTTTTTTTTTGTTTTTTGGTCAGTTCCTTGTGTATTTTAATTTTCCCCCTTTTTTCTTTTTTTAACATGTATGCTATTTTTAGGTCATTTCTTTTGCAAGTTTTTACTTTTTTCTTGCTCGTTTTTGGGTCATTTGTTGTTAAGCTCCTCAGTGCCAGTTTTCTCAGGTTTCAAAGGCTTCAACACAATTTCCAGATCGGACTGAAACGTTAAAGCTGACACACGAACCAGAGCCCATGGTGAAAAGTAACTGAGTACATTTACTCAAAGTCAGAAGTACAAGTTCTTCTCTGCTTCTTTACTGAACTTCACAGCGTTCACAGTCCTTTTTTAAACATTTTCACAGAAAAGTCATGTGATGAGTGTGAGTGCAGTGTATTCCTCCAGATTAAAGCACTAATCACATTAAAATACTGCAGTAGAGTGGTGAAGTAAAGGAGCAGAACACTGATATCAGCGTTTTATTTTGACGGTCCCGGCGGCAGTGACCGTACGAACTTTTGTTCCCGAGCTGTTTGAGGGGACGTCAGCTGAGTAAACCTACAGGAGCTGGTCTGAGGTCAGAGTTCAGATTGGTTAAAACTGATGGCCACAGTGAGCCGATCAATCACAGAAAACATGAACGACACGCCGAGAGACGAAAAGACAGAAAAACGTTCGTTTCTGTGTGACTGCTGACTGCTGACTCAGCAGAATTCAGCGCAAATATTTACAGACCCCCCCCCCACAGTCATGGATTGTAACTAAGTACATTCACTCAAGTACTGTACATACAAATTTGAGGTACTTTAGTTGAGTATTTTCTTTTGCTTTTTATTTTTACTCCACTACATTTCAGAGGGTAATATATTACTTTTTACTTCACTAACTTATCTGACAGATTTTGTAACTTTCCAAGTTCGGATTTTTTTTAGGTGTTTTTTTATTTTTCACCTTTTCTAGTTTTGAGTTTTAGGCTGAATTTCTTTTCAATATTTTTCTCTAATAATTTTGAGATTTTTGGGTGTTTTTTAATTTTTTCTTTTTTAAATTAATTTAAAAGTTTTTTTTGTTTGTGACAAACACAAAGTCTGAGTGTGTTTAACGAGAATCTGCTCAGGTAACGGCGGCTCCATCGCCCCAACACCGGAGGAGGCAGAGGAAACGTCAGGGTCAGCCCCGGGAGAGAAGGGCCCAGCGCTCCTGGAGGGCCGGCTGGAGTCAACACCCAAAACGATGGAGACCAGGTGCCGTGGGTTCGAGACCCGCCTCAGGTACGCCACACAGGAGACGAATGAGCGATGAATGTTTGTTTATTTGTCCGAATATGACTCTGAGTCCACCTGAGTCCACCTGAATCCAGAGGGGGTCAGACAGCTGGACAGGTTTTAAAACCACTTTTGTCACCTTCAGGCTGCTCACCTGACTGCTCAGGTGACAGAGCCACTGATCATGTGACCTTCATGTGACATCATACAATAAACCTGCTGCAGCTTGTAACTGGATCAAAACTCAGAGTCACAAAATTATGTTGAAAAACTTCATACGTCAAAAATTTTGTACGCCAAAAATTTTGTACGTCAAAAATTTTGTGTGTCAAAAATTTCATACATCAAAAACTTCGTACATCAAAAACTTCGTATGTCAAAAACTTCGTATGTCAAAAACATCACAGTATAATATGTTGGACAACAATCATAGTATAGTTTGTCAAAAAGTTTGTCATATTTAAGTCGAACAAAAGGTCATAAATATGTTGAACAAAAGGGAAAAAGAAGCAGACTCAGCTAAAAGGCCTTTTTAAAATTCTGTTAAACGTTTTAATCTTTAGATGTATGTTCTCAGGCTGCAGGCTGCTCGTGAAACAGGTGAAAGTTATGCCGAACTAAAGGTCATCGTATAGTATTTCAGTTTTTTTTCAGTTCTCAGAATTAAGGAGAAACATTTAAAGGTAGATATCATTAAAGACGTCTGTTAAAGGATCAATAAGTCATCACAGAGATTATTTTATAGTTTATTGATCAGAAAGTCAGATCCTCACATTTAATCCTAAATATTCTGTGGTATTTCTTTCATCTATAATCATAAATCAAACTGACCATCTTTATTTCCTAAACATCAGATATCACTGACACTGATCAATAATAATATCCAGTTTATGTTTAGGAGTCGATCAATCGAATCATTTATCGAGAGGAGGAAAGGGTTAGAAACAAATGACACAACAGAACTCTGTGTTTCTATTTCCATCATGTACTGTATATATATTTATACATTTATAAATATATCTATAATTCTTGATGTTTATTGATCTGATATGAAGTGATCTGAAATTAAAAAAAACTAATCAATTTCTTCTAAACAGCTGATCGTTCAATAAGCTGCGGAAGCTTAACAATGTCAAGATCAAATAGATTTAAGAATAAAAATAAAATATCAATATTTAGAATTTAATGACTCAGTTTTCCACATGAATCTTTGATTTTCATTTCAGTATTTTGGATTGAATTCACAATTTCATCCACGAATCAATTTAATGAAACACGGTTTTATTTGCAAACAATTGTAACTGTTAAATACAAATTTAAATGTAAAATTTAAAAAAGACAAACTAATATAACTGTTAACTAGTTCCTAAATTAGTTTTTAATTGAATTGTTTTTGAATTGTTGTCATCAGAGGTAACATTAATAAAGGAAAGAGCATGATTTTTTTTCATTTTTAAATTAACTTTTATTTTGGGCTTTAATCGTTTTTTTCAGCTTTATGTTTGTCAAATTATATTTTTTAGTGTCTTTTTAAATTTTGAATGTTTTTTGTTGTTTGTTTTTGTGTTGTTTTATTTTATTATTTCAACTTTCAGTTATGCATCGTACATATTTCTTTTGGCAATATTTTGTATTAATTCTTTTTTTAAAATGTTTTTTCTTAATTTACAGAGAACAACTGATTATTTCTCTGTAAATAGTTGTTATTCTGTAATGTTACAAATCAATCTGTGAACTTTTTTTCATTTTGTTTTTTTTTTAAATATGTTGCTGGGCGTTGACAGGGACAAAATTCTGCACACTATTTTTTCAGTGTTAATGTCTGACTTTTTTATTTTCTGTATCTAAAAATTCCTTATTGAACAATATTTTCTAAACAATACTTTAATAACTAATATTGAATTCAAAGTGAAGGTTTAAAAAAACATCACTTTCAAAATGAAAAAGACAAAATGGGATCAAAAGTTACATAAATGTTGAATTGTCTTTGTTTCTGTCTGTTTTGGGTTTCACAAATAAATTCAAGTCTGAATTAGTTTTAAATTGATTTTTAAAATTGATTTTTGATTTGATTTCAATCTAATATTTTTAACTTTGCGCCGGCTTATTTCTATTTTATAGTAATTTTTTTTAAAATTTAAAATCACAACATCATTTAGACTGAAAAACATTTTTCTCTTTAACACAACGTGAAGACATTTAGTTGAATTTGATCATTCACAGAAAATCTTCCAGAAACAAAACAAAACAAAACAAAACAAAACAAAACAAAACAAAACAAAACAAAACAAAACAAAACAAAACAAAACAAAACAAAACAAAACAAAACAAAACAAAACAAAACAAAACAAAACAAAACAAAACAAAACAAAA
>NC_142199.1:17500-105000 GCF_026936395.1 Plectropomus leopardus | reverse complement strand
CTCGTTCTGAGCCGACGGAGCTGACGTCTGCAGGACGACACGGACGAAATGAGATTTATGATGAAAGTCATCCCGGAAATTCAAAATAAAACAAGATTTCTCCACACCAGGACATCTGCAAGTGATCTACGGGGGGATTCTTCGTTTTATTTGGAAGTCCGGTCTCACCTCGTCAGCAGTTGTCATCTTCTCCTCCAGGCGGTTCAGCAGACTCTCGATGGCTGACATGCGTTTGTTCAGCTCGTTCATCTAAGCAGCGAAAACCACAGACGGCCGTCAGAACCTTCTTTAGTTATGTGAGTTTTTGAAAAAAGAACATTTTTAAACTTTGATTTGGTGGCTAAAAGTTCCAGGTTTTCAACGTTAAACACAGAGCCAGTGATTGGCTGTTTTCCTTACAGGCGGGGCTTGTCCCAGGTTCTCCTGGGAGGAGGCGCGGCTGTTTTTGCGGCGGTGGGGGTGTTGTTGGTACGCAGGGGGGTACCTCGGGTACTCCTCTTCGTCTGAGGTGTCGACGTACTGCTGCCGAGCCACAGACGAGCTGATCTTAGACAGAGAGCGAGTCCGGACCATCCTGCTGTCTCCATAGTCATCTGACCACAGGTAGGCATGCACAGGTAGACACGCACAGGTAGACATGGACAGGTAAATACAGACAGGTAAGCATGGACAGGTAAACATACAAGTAGACACGGACAGGAAGACACAGACACATAAACACGGACACGTAAATACAGACAGACACGGACAGGTAGACACAAACAGGTAAAAAGGTGACACACTGAAGGACAGTCCTAAAAGACACTGGATGGAGCCCTACAACGGACAACTACCTGATCTTTACCTCATCTCTACCTGATCTTTACCTAATCTCTACCTCACCTTTTCCTCATCTCTACCTCACCTTTTCCTCATCTCTACCTCACCTTTTCCTCATCTCTGCCTCACCTTTTCCTCATCTCTACCTCACCTTTTCCTCATCTCTGCCTCACCTTTTCCTCATCTCTACCTCACCTTTTCCTCATCTCTGCCTCACCTTTTCCTCATCTCTACCTCACCTTTTCCTCATCTCTGCCTCACCTTTACTTAATCTCTGTCTGACCTTTGCCTCATCTCTATCTCAATTTTACCTCATCTCTACCTGACCTTTTCCTCATCTCTATCTCACCTTTACTTCGCCTTTACCTCACCTTTACCTCACCTTTACCTCAACATTGTGTGTGTGTATTATGTGTACCTGTACCTGGTCTCATGGCGTATCGGTCCAGACTCTTCCTGCGGTTTACTCGTTGGTTGTATATGTCGTAGTCCACATCGTTCCTGTAGCCTCGATCCTCCTGCATCTGCTGCTCAAAACACGCCACAATTATCCAGAAACTCACCAACATGATGCTGTAGCTACAGCCGTTACCTGCACCACAACACGCCCTGTGACATCACTACAGGTGTGCTGATTAATCTGGACTGATGAACCTCAAGTGCTGTTGTACTTTAAGTGTTGTTATAATTCAGGTGTTGTACTTTAAGTGTTGTTATAATTCAGGTGTTGTACTTTAAGTGCTATTATTCAAAGGCTATCGATATACTTTATGTTCTGTTGTACTACAGTTGTACAGTATGTATTCAGGTATTGTTGTACCTCAGGTGTTGTACTTTAGGTACTGTTGTACCTCAGGTGTTGTACTTTAGGTACTGTTGTACCTCAGGTGTTGTCCTTTAGGTACTGTTGTACCTCAGGTGTTGTTGTACCTGTATAGAAGGTCGTCGTGAATAAGGAAAATAGTCCTCTGGGTCAAAGTCCAGAGGATGAACTGATAGCAGGCGTTTATTCTTCCTCATCTGAGAGAGAAGCAGAAATTCAGAGAAAGCTGCAGGTTTCTTGTCTGATTGGCAGGTTTTATTTTGATATTACCACTTTGTAGCGCTGAACTTCAGCCTCTCCGTTGTCTTCCTCATTACCATTATACACATCTACAGGGACAAAAACAAGACCGTGACATTTAAAGCTGTCGATGGCTGTTTCTCATTTTACTAAATTTAAAATCCAAAATGCTGAGATTGTTTTTCAGAACTCTGCTGAACATGAAAATCAAATAATGTATAAAATCTGTAAGAGCTATACATTTTTCAATCTAGGAGGGAAGAGGGATTTGCAGATTAATTTTCTGATTAAAATTCAGAAAACTACAGAAAAATATTTAGATTTTACAACCATTAACTTTAAATAGCTGATTTTACTGACATGTTTCCTCCTGTTATATTTTTAGTTGTACATGTTATGTCGTGTTGACTCACGGCTGCGGACGTCCGGCATACTCTGAGTGTCGTCATCACGACCTGAAGGAAAAAAACACAGTAAATCCCACTAGAATGCAGCATTTTGCATATTAACCTTTCACAGAAGATTATTTTTTAAAATTAAAAAATGTACTATTTTTAATTTAAAAAAGACTTAAAAAAAACTAAATGCAACTTAAACACACGATTCCTACAGTCTTCTCACCTTCTTTTAAAATGTATTATTTTATATATATACATTTATATAATATATCATATATATATCTTAATAAAAGAATAATTTTGAAATAACAAAAAATGTTTAAATTAAAAAAAATTGTAACACTTAAAGAAAAGCAGTAAAAACAGAGCCACATTCAAGTTACGTGTTGTGAGAGAAATGCCCTCATATTTAAGATAAAATTTGAAACATATATTTTTTTCTTTATTAAATGCAACAAAAATTTAATTGTTCAACATTTTTGCATTGAAACAGTTAAATATCATTTGATATGAAATATTTTTACAGTTATGTAGAATTTGATTTAAAACTTTTCCAATTTAAAACAATTCAAAATGGCATGATTAATTAGAAATGTATACTTATTACATATTATATTATATTTATTACTTCATATAATTCTGAAGCTGATGATTCTTTTCTTTATCTTGAATAGAATTTTTTGAAGTAATGGTCATCGGACAGGTCACGGTCAGGTCATACTGACCGTCTCCATTCAGCCTCTTGTACAGCGACCTCATCACCTTCGCACTGCCGAACCGCTTGAAGCGATTTCTCACGTTGTCGTGGTACCAACCCACAGTGCCGATCTTCAGCACCCTGCAAGAAAACACAACAAATACCTTACTGCCACTACTACGACTACAATACTACTACTGCAGCGACAGCCTACCCACTGCTACTACAACTACAATACTACTACTGCAGCGACAGCCTACCCACTGCTACTACAACTACAATACTACTACTGCAGCGACAGCCTACCCACTAATACTACAACTACAATACTACTACTGCAGCGACAGCCTACCCACTGCTACTACAACTACAATACTACTACTGCAGCAACAGCCTACCCACTGCTACTACGACTACAATACTACTACTGGAACCACAATATTACTACTGGAACTACAGTATATCTACTTATAGAAAGAGAGTATGTCTACTATGAGAACTACAAAACAACAGCTAGAACTATAATAGGACTTCTAGCTCTGCAATGCTATTGCTAGAACTACAATACTACTACTGGATGTACAATACTACAACTCAAACTACAATACTACTACAAGAATAGCAGTATATCTACTACTATACTTACAATAATATTACTAGAAATACAGTATATTTATCACTAGAACTATACTTCTAGAACAACTACAACTACAACTACTACCAGAACTACAATACTACTACTAGACTGACAGTATATCTATTAGTAGGCCAACAATACTACTACTAGAAGTGCAGCTTATTTAAGGCTAGAACAACGATACTTCTACAACAACAGTATGTCTACTACTATAACTACAGTACTACTACTAGAGCAACAGTATATCTACTACTAGAACTATATACTAGTATATCTACTATTAACCCCCCCCCCCAATAGTATTATGTAGAACAACAACATATCTACTACGAGAACTAGGATACTACTACATAGAACGAAAGTACCTTATAGGACTCAGACCTACCTTACAGGACTCACACCTACCTTCTAGGACTCAGACCTACCTTATAGGACTCAGACCTACCTTACAGGACTCACACCTACCTTCTAGGACTCAGACCTACCTTACAGGACTCACACCTACCTTACAGGACTCAGACCTACCTTACAGGACTCACACCTACCTTACAGGACTCAGACCTACTTGACAGGACTCAGACCTTCCTGTCAGGACTCAGAGTCACCTGTGGGGGTCTCACCTGGTCATGCGGCAGTTGTCACACACCCAGCCGTGCTCCTTCTTGTTGTAGCGGCTGCAGGACTTGCAGGTGTACATGTGGCAGTCCAGACACTGGCGCTTACTGTTGACCAGGAACTTGAAGGGCTGCAGGCAGCGGATACAGTGAGACTCGGACAGCTGACTCTGAGAACCCAGCAGCTCCCGCTTTGTGTCCTCCTTCTCGATTTTAGTCTTCAACTCACTGCAAGGACATCAACAGGGGACAGAGACCACCTGTGAGTACCTGAACTGATACTAATACTACTACTATTAGTAGTACTATTACTATTACTATTAGTAGTATTTCTCGATTTTAGTCTTCAACTCACTTTAACGACAGCAAAAGACAGAGACGACCTGTGAGTACCTGAACTAATACTAATACTAATACTGCTCGAACTACAGTGCTACTAAGATCACAGTACTACCACTAGAACTACATGGAACCTCTGTGAGATACATGGATACTTCTCCCTTATCTATGGTTTAATGATGTAGTTCCTGTTAATCCTAGTAGTGAGTGCACACACTGTGTATCGGCAGTGGTAGAGGGTACTAGTACGACCTTTATCTGTGCATGACGTCACTTCTTGCGTCATTTCCTGAAGAACGTCCTAGAAACGTCTCAAGGATGTCCTCTATGATATCACGGTGGACAAGGTGAATCCCGTTGTGGATGCCTGAATTAATCTAAAACATTTTTACTTTTCCTCCTCACAGTGTTGATGAGCTGCTCTTCTATCAGACAACGAGCTAAAACCTGAAGGAAATAACTTCTGTCAAGTTTTTAATGCCTGAAACTCGGGTGAGAAACTCGGGCATACATTTCATGTCAATCTGCAGTTTTTTGCTCGCTCTCCTAAGACAACAACAGACCGTTTTTACTGCGATAAAGTTCAGGTACTTTTCCTAAAAACAGACTGTGTTTACTGCGATAAAGTTCAGGTACTTTTTCTAAAAACAGACCGTGTTTACTGCGATAAAGTTCTGGTACTTTTTCTAAAAACAGACCGTGTTTACTGCGATAAAGTTCAGGTACTTTTTCTAAAAACAGACCGTGTTTACTCCGATAAAGTTCAGGTACTTTCTCGAAGGTTGTCTGTTTTCAGTGTACTTTGGTGCGAACTGTATCACTGTATTACTGTTCAAAAGAAGCTAACCACTAGCGCGACTGGCTAACTGTAATTGCTAATGCTATTGTTGTTTTGTTTTGTGGTGTACCACGATGCTAATGCTATGCTAAATGCTAGCTCAAGCTAGCCGCTAAGCTAACTGCTAATTCTGGTCTGAAGCCTAAAAGGAGCTTTTATTGACACTGAATTCAGAGAAATTTACTCACTTTAATGGTTTGTAGTGTAACTACAATTCCATTTAACAGATTTTGGGTATAAAATATACATTTTAAAGTGAATTTAAAACAACAATTTATATTCATGTTTAAAGTGTGAAATAATAAATGTGTATAAAAAGAGACTAAAAAGAGATATATTATAAGCAAGAGTAGGTTTAAAAAAGAAAAATAATTAATATATTTTAAAATATTAAAATACCTTGTATGGTCATTTATGAAAGTAATTTTGTGATTTTTGTTGCCAAAACACTAAATATTGTGATACATTGCAATTTAGTTAATTCCACTGTGTATATCCTCAGTTTTTGGTTATATTTTGTAAAATACATTGAAGAAGATAAAGTTAATGAGGTCTCCTGTTGGAAATAGATCTGATAACGTTTAATTCTTCATTGTTTGTGTAGGCTGGTTTTTGAGGCACCAGATTCACTGATGAACTGAGTGATGGCGAGCCCAGCCCAAGGTGACCGTGGACGCGGTGTGGTCGACCGTAGGACCTGTTACAGAGGACACTGGATTCGATGATCGCTCACTCTGATCCCAGGTCAGAGCACACACACAAACACTGCACAGCACAACACTGCTACTACTAGAACTACAAAACTACATTTAAGATCTACCATTCTATGACTAGAATTGCAGTACTGCTATTAAAACTACAGAATGTCTACTACTAGAACAACATGTCCTCAAATGAGACGATAATAAAGTCACAACGTCCTCAAACGAGTCATTCCTAATTAACAGCCTCTCAGCTTGTTCCTTTTGATGAAATTGTTCACGTTTTATTAAATATCATATCATTTTATATATCATACATAATTTCATGTCATTTAAAATCCTACTTTATATCATATATTTAATTCCATATCATATATATAATGTATTACATATCATATCATGTCAGACACCAACCCTGACCCAGACCAGGTTCTGGACTTTGTCCACTCGTGTTCGGATGGGCTGCAGACTGACTGCAGAGATGGCTGCTGTCTTGTTTGTATACAGATCAGTGTACTGTGTTTTTGTTACCACTAGATGGCACAAACAGTGTTTCTGAATGAGGACAACAGGTCTGAGAGACAGTGATGTCCTGATGAGAGGACGCAGGTCTCAGGAGGTTCAGGAGACACTAACGGCGTATGGAGGAGGATGTAGACTGAACATGTGGTGCAGCAGCTGAACGTCTTGTGAGAGAACAGTGTGTTGTACACGTGACCGAGGCGTCCGCCCGGAGGACCCGAACCACAGTTTGAAAACATTCACAGTCTCCTGTTGACGTCGTCTGTCGCGTACATTCGCCCCGCGTTTACGTCTCCCTGCAGTTCCTGTTAAACCAAACGACAGCACGTCACCGTGAGGAGCCGAGGGAACAAAACTGGCTCAGCGTGAACGATCCAGTTTATCTGGAGTGTAAATGAAGCTTTTCACAGTGAAAATCAGATTATCAGCGTTCACACAGGACTCATTCATTCAGCCTGAAGCTGCATGACGTCTTCAGCGATCAGCCTCACTCACACACACTTCCTGTCAGGGTGAAGAAATACTCTGATCAGTTACTGCACAGACTGTGAGAATACTTCACCGCAGATCCAAGTCCTGCTTTCAAAACCCTACTGAAGTACAAATATCCAAATGTACTTATAGTAAAAGTCAGCATGTTGCAGTAAAATGTTTCTTCTTTTATCACGATTTGTACCTGAGTAAATATTTTACTCCACCACAGCTTCTCACAGTATTTTACAGTAGTACAGTAGTATATCAACCACGGTACTGACACTACAGTACTACAACTACAACTACAATACTACTAGAACTACAGTATATCTACTGCTAGAACCACAGTACAACCACAGTATATCTACAACTAGAACTGCAATATTACTGCAACTACAGTGTATCTTACCACTAGAACTGCAGTGCTACTATTAGAACTACAATATTATTGATAGGAGCACATTTGTAATTCTACCATTAGACCCAAAGTACTGCAGCATGAACTACAGTACTACTCCTGGAAATACAGTATATCTACTATTAGAACTACTGGAACCACAATACTACTATTAGAAATTCTATTACTATCTCTGCTACTTGAAGTATAACATACTATCTCTACTACTTGAAATATAACACTAGAACCACAGTACTGCTACTAGAAATACAATGTATCTACTTCTAGAAACACACTACTACTACTTGAACTGCAATGCAATGCCGCTACTAGAACTACAATACTGCTACTAAAATTACAGTATATCTACTATTAGAACTACTGGAACTACATACTACTAGAACTACATTATATCTACTAATATAACTACATTGCTGCTACTAGAACTGTAGTACTATCACTAGAAGCTCAATATTACTACTACAACAATACTACTGGAATTATAGAGAATCTACCATTAGAACTACTGGAACTACAGTAGTACTACTAAAACTACAGTATGTCTTCTAATAGAACTAAAACACCATGACTTGAACCACAGTACTACAATACACAGTACTACTAGAATTACTATCCTGCTGTTAGAAGCAGTAAAGTACAAGTACCAGCCTGCAGGCCAGAGCTCACTGAATTAACGTATATAACTGCAGTATAAGTATTGCAGTATAAGTTGCAGTGAAGTGTTTTTGGATGCTGCATTCATGTTTCTGTTGCTCAGCTGAACTCTGTCATATACTGTTGGAGGTTTAATCAATAACATCGATCATATGACGTGATTGAATCCGTGCCGGATCAGCGGCGGAGGAACTGTTGTAGCGCATCGCTGCGTCTCATCGCTGCGTCTCATCGCTGCGTCTCATCACTGCGTCTCTCACAGGACAGATGGTGTTTTCAGCGGAGGAGACTTTGGGTGTGAACGATGGAAACGTCTGTTTCCTGTCGTTAAAACGTGTTGCTCTGGAAGAGTCTCTGAGTTTGCCCCCGGGGCTGATGGGAGTTTGAGTCCTGAGTGTGGAACAGAGAGTGTCTTTGTGAGCCTCCTGCTGACTCCTGCAGACTCCCGTCCGTGTGACCGAGTCGTGATCGACCGCAACAACAACGACGTCTTTCACGCTCGCATTCCTCTGAACGTCACATTAACGATTCACGGAAACTCTTCACTTTACCGCCACAAACTTAAACATTTTGATACACGATCATCCATAACATCGACGTTTACATGTACGGACGAGTATTTAGATCTGAGATCTGCTGTCACATTCACTAAAACACATGTAAAGTTTCATTTTGTAATGCTGTACATATGATGTTAATAATATAGGGTTATACTTTAGGTAAGTACTGTTCAGTATTAAACACGTAATGTTGACATGTCTATCAACATTTGAGCATCTAAAATACATGAAATAATTAGGAAGGCACGTATAGATTTTTTATGTTTATTGTACCATCCTATATTCCCATACTGTGTACATATAAAAAATTGTAAGTATTTGAAAATATTATAAGAAAATTACCTGGAAAAAAAGTCATAAAAGGAAACAACCTGAAAAAAGCCCTTCAAAAAGTATAATAATTCTGTAACATAATGTAAATATGTAATTCAAATAATTTGCTCAAAATATAGTTTTTCCCCAAAGTTTTTTTTTAATTTTTTCCCTAAACATTTTTCGTTAGCTTTTTTTCTTTTATCCCTAAATGTTTATTCTTATTTTTTTTCATATTTTTTTCCCTACACATTTTTTCCTGGCTTTTTTCTTTTGTCCCTATATGTTTTTGTTTTTTAAAACAATTTTATAAATCAACTAGTTTCTTGCAAATTGTGGAACATTTATTATCAAGTGGCTCAGTCCCTTTTCCCCTACCCTTCTGAAGGAAATAACAGCAGTTTGCTCACAAAGGGTTAAATGCTTGTGAAAGGCATCTGAAAGCAGCACAAGAAAAGTGATGCCGTTCCAAGCTTCAAAGGATTAATCGGATCAAAAAGATAAAAAGAATTAGAACTTCATGTGTGAATTATGATAATGACGTGTCCTGTCCAACATTTTTCATATATTAAAATGGTTTATAAGAAATGTTTACATTTATAGTCCAGATGATGACCATGAATGGAGACTGAAAGCTCCTCTCATCTCCCAAAACAGAATAAATTTTACTTTATTTTGATCAAACTATGACAAGTTAGAAATGTCAAAAGAGCTTAACAAAGTTGTTCTCACCCGAGTCTCTCCTCCTCTTTCTTTCGGAGGTTAAAGTCTCGCTGAATCACCTCCCAGACGTGTTTGGCCTCCTCATCCGTCAGACGCGACAGATCCAGTTTACGATCCATGACACTGAAATAAGACAATGTCGTCAGCAAGAAAATTCGATATATAAAACATCAAAGCTGTGTTTGTTGATGTTTACTTAAAAATGAGCATCATGTTGACGGTAGCGACGGGCGAAGTTCCTCAGGGTTCTATTGTGGGTCCTCTCGATTTTCAACTTAAATGTTGGACATTTTTAAGTACATTAAGTGCAATGGAGGCTAAATATTTTGAAAACAAAGATTTTAATTGTTATTGATAAATTATATTTTAGTATTATTATTTGCTTGATTTTTTTGATGAAGAAATTCTGACATCAAGGGTCACAGCATAATATTTTGAGGTAAAAACTCTTTTCAAGAAAAAGGCATAATGATATTTTTCTGGGAATTTTTCTTTTTTGAAACATCATTAGAAAACATATGATACATACGACTAAGAACAAAAGTGGAAATATAGTGCGATAAAAAGTTATTGTATTGTAAGAGAAAAGTCATAACATTTAAGTAAAAGTAATTAAAGTAAAAATAACAAGAATAAAAAACAGCCATGAGTTTTTGGCAATGATCACATAAATGTATGAAAGCAGGGCAGAGGGGAAGCATGAAAAAGTTTTTCTTTTAATTAAAAAAAGCTAAGCTGCTACTTGCAGGCTGCGGTAATATTGAAATGTTTGCTTTTGTGATGAAACCAATAAAATCAGTAACATAACAGTGTCGACTTTGACTACTAAAGTCAGCCGGCCCATGAGCTCACGGTCGTACCCGACCGCGTCGAATCAAACAAAGCTGCGTTCTGACGAAACTCTTCATCTGAAGGAGATTTTCTCTTGTTTGTTTTACTTGAGTCTCTTTAAAGTCATTTAAACTTCATTTTAACAGTTCATTTTAAATGTTGCTGAGAATTAAAACAGTGTGACTGCGTTGGAGGTTGCTCTTAGAGTTGTCACCACACCCTGATGATAATCTCAATTTACACAACCGACGATTTCACTCCGAAACAATTTCAAATCATTTTATCGTCAATATACAATTAAAATACACTTTAAATCCGACTCTTCAAAATAAAAGTCTGGGATGCTAAAACACATCATGAAGAAGTTTCATCTAAATTCAAACATTTTTTAGTTGACTTAATAATATATATTTAACATTTGTAACCCTTTGAAGCGGTTTGATTTCTTTCAAAAATATAGAAAAGAAACAGCAGGCAACTTAACAAGACATGGCCCAAAATTAGAAACAACAAACAAACAAACAAACAAACAAACAAACAAATGTAACAAAGTTACAGGAAAATCATCTGAAAATATGCACAAAAAACGAAGAAAGAAAATGACCTAAAAATGTTAAAAATTATATTTTTTTTCTATAATAAGATTTTATATATTTTTGAAAATATAACACAATTTAAATCTAGAATTTCTTATCCTTCTAAATATAGTTTTAGGGTTTTTTTGGTAATACTCAGTTTTAGGCCATTTTCTTATCACGTTACCACTCTCTGTTTGGGTCTGTGGTCTCAAAGGGTTAATGGAGCAGCAGAAGTGGATAAAATAGCCTCACTTTATATAATTATTTTGACTTAAGCTTTGTAGTTTTGTGGTTAAATTAGACTTTTTGCAGCCCAAACAAGAGAAAAAAAAAGACCAAATCAAGAAAAAAAACCAACAAACGTCTCAGCGTTGTTATCTGAGAGTTACAGAAACATTCGCAGTCACGTCACTTTCACAGACTTAAATCAGATTACAGTAGCTTAATGAGTTTAATAAATGTAATTAAAGAGAAGAACAAACTCACCGTGTGTTTGTGTGTTCTGGCGACTCACACTGATGAAACTGACGAAACTGACGACTGACTTTAAACTGAGAGAATCAGCTGATCACATGATGACCGTCCTCATGACAACGACGACAACAACACACTGCTGCAGGCAAAAGCCCAACACACACACACACAGATTTTTTTTTTAAAAGTGGTACAATTCAGAAATAAAATGGTCATATTAAAACAAGTGAACCTCATTTTATACTGGAAATTTTCTGCCCCCCGATTCACGATGATGACCGCCCCTCTGTTCAGGGGGTCGACAGTTTGGCTATCCTTGTTGATCCCATTGGAACATATTTTTATTTATTTATTTTACGAGAAAAACCTCCTTTGATTAAAAATCTCTTTTTCAGGAGTGTCCTCACCAACACAGGCAGCAACAAAAGTTACAGACAGACTACATGGACCAAAAATACAACATCAAAGCATACAACTCCAAAACAAAGAAAATAAAACACAAAATGAGGTTACCACAAGGAACGACTAAAACGTAGGTTAATATGTGCTATAAGTAAACCATAGAAACAAGAGAATTAAAAGAACAGCTAAGACATACCCTGACATTGGCATGTAGAGGATGACATACAGTGTCTTTAACTGGCCAGAGAGCAGCTTTAAGTCTTTGTGCAGTCCACACAGAGCTGCACACAAAAAGTCTGTTTTACCAAAATCTGGACCAAACCTTGAAGAACAAATTCTGTGAACAGAGAGCAGAGACATTTTCAATGTTTTGCTTAATGTAGGAACATAAATATGCTGCAAGTAGGCCAAGAATGGCTCTGTAAATAAGAGAGTGCTGATAAAAAAGTCTATGTGGTTTTAAAGACAGCTACCCAATAAGCTTCCCGACAGACTCCTCTCCTCTAGCTCAGCCATCATCGTTCTCCACCTGGTGGTCTTTGGGCTGCCCCTCTTTCTGCATTTCAGGGCAGCTTAAGGGACCCTGTCAATGGACATCCTCAGGACATGACCCAACCAGGTAATCGTTCTCGGCTTCATCTCTAGGGATAAGTTCCTACTGCATACCGCCCTCTGATCGACGGGTACATACCGCCCTCTGATCGAAGGGTATATACTGCCCTCTGATTCACGGGTACATACCGCCCTCTGATTCACGGGTACATACCGCCCTCTGATTCACGGGTACATACCGCCCTCTGATTCACGGGTACATGCCGCCCTCTGATCGACAGGTACATACCGCCCTCTGATTCACGGGTAAATACCGCCCTCTGATTCACGGGTACATACTGCCCTCAGATCGACGGGTACATGCCGCCCTCTGATTCATGGGTACATGCCGCCCTCTGATTCACGGGTACATACCGCCCTCAGATCGACGGGTACATACCGCCCTCTGATTCACGGGTACATGCCGCCCTCTGATTCATGGGTACATGCCGCCCTCTGATCCACGGGTACATACCGCCCTCTGATCGACGGGTACATACCGCCCTCTGATTCACGGGTACATACCGCCCTCTGATTCACGGGTACATACCGCCCTCTGATCGACGGGTACATACCGCCCTCTGATTCACGGGTACATACCGCCCTCTGATTCACGGGTACATACCGCCCTCTGATTCACGAGTACATGCCGCCCTCTGATCGACAGGTACATACCACCCTCTGATTCGCGGGTAAATACCGCCCTCTGATTCACGGGTACATACTGCCCTCAGATCGACGGGTACATGCCGCCCTCTGATTCACGGGTACATGCCGCCCTCTGATTCACGGGTACATACCGCCCTCTGATCGACGGGTACATACCGCCCTCTGATTCACGGGTACATACCGCCCTCTGATTCACGGGCACATTCTGCCCTCTGATCAACGGGTACATACCGCCCTCTGATTCACGGGTACATACCGCCCTCTGATTCACGGGTACATGCCGCCCTCTGATTCACGGGTACATACCGCCCTCTGATTCACGGGTACATACCGCCCTCTGATTCACGGGTACATACCGCCCTCTGATTCACGGGTAAATACCGCCCTCTGATCGACGGGTACATACCGCCCTCTGATCGACGGGTAAATACCACCCTCTGATCGACGGGTACATACCATCCTCTGATTCACGGGTACATACCGCCCTCTGATCGACGGGTACATACCGCCCTCTGATTCACGGGTACATGCCGCCCTCTGATTCATGGGTACATACCGCCCTCTGATTCACGGGTACATGCCGCCCTCTGATCAACAGGTACATACCGCCCTCTGATTCACGGGTAAATACCGCCCTCTGATTCATGGGTACATACCGCCCTCAGATCGACGGGTACATGCCGCCCTCTGATTCACGGGTACATACCGCCCTCAGATCGACGGGTACATACCGCCCTCTGATTCACGGGTACATACCGCCCTCAGATCGACGGGTACATGCCGCCCTCTGATTCACGGGTAAATACCGCCCTCTGATTCACGGGTACATACCGCCCTCTGATCGACGGGTAAATACCTCCCTCTGATCGACGGGTTAATACCGCCCTCTGATCGACGGGTACATACCGCCCTCTGATTCACAGGTACATACCGCCCGACATGTAATCAATGAAAATACTCTAGCATGCAATTAATATAAATACTCTGACTTATAATGAATGAAAGATGAAAATAGAAACATATGATACTATCAGTAGTATTTTGACTCTGCAGTACATGAATCTGTCAGTACTTGTGTACTCTGACTGATAACAAACATCTGCTTCTCTAAGCTCACTCTGAGCTTTATTCTCTTTATATTTACATCAGTAACTTGTTGTTGTGTTTACATTGAGCCTCTGGTGATGCCGTCAGCAGATCAACACGGTCAACATGATCCTCTGAGTCTCCCTCGTCTGCATGTGAAGATGCAGCCCATACGCTTCACCATATACAGTATATATACCTGATATATATATGTGTATATGTATATACTGTCTGTAGTGTCCGTCTGACACCTGAGATGCACTCTGCAGCTCTGATCCACAACAACAACATGTGGCAGCTCATCCCAGACCTGAACCGGCCTGCCGAGTACTCCAGCACAGGGTCAGGGGCCCACCGGGCCCCCACCTGCAAAATGTCACTCAGTTTAACACCACGAGGAGACACAACGTGACCAAAAGACATCTGAACATCTGCAGAGAAGCAAAACTACCAGGAACACTCACAAGCAACCAGGAAAAGACACAAAATGACACAAAATAACCACGAAAAGACACAAAATGACCAGAAAAAGACACACAATTTAACAGAAAAAAACCAAAACAAGAGTAAAGAGTAAAGACAAAACAAGAGTGGACATGATGCCGTAAACAAAGACAAGTAGTAAGAACAGTGGACGTCATCATTAATGTTTGATGACTGTGACAATATAATATACGTGTGTGTGTGTGTGTGTGTGTGTGTGTGTGTGTGTGTGTGTGTGTGTGTGTGTGAGCTGCGTCCGGCCTGCAGTCAGCTGCTGTGGAGGTCACAGAGGTCGAGTGCTTGGCTTCTTTTGTCAGTCGCTCTAATAAAAGACACTGTGTGTGTGTGTGAGTGTGTGTTTGTGAGTGTGTGTGTGTGTGTGTTTGTGAGTGTGTGTTTGTTTGTGAGTGTGTGTGTGTGTGTGTGTGTTTGTGTTTGTGTGTGTGTGTGTGTGTGTGTGTGTGTGTGTGTGTGTGTGTGTGTGTGTGTGTGTGTGTGTGTTTGTTTGTGTGTGTGTGTGTGTGTGTGTGTGTGTGTGTGTGTGTGTCACTGATCCACACTGAGTCCATGATCTCAGTCACTCTTGAACATCTTTGTGTCACATCAGCTGGTTTATTAATAACTGTCCAGATGAACTCCTCATAGTTACTCTTCTCTGCACATGAAACCTTATTAATGAATCGATCTGTAATCTGTAAATATAAAACACCCCCACACTGAAAATACATGTAGATGCACAGAATATTCGGCATTTATTAAACAGATTTACAAATAACAAAATGAAATAATACACAAAAATGGATAAAATTACCCCAAAAGACAAAATTACCTCAAAAAGCTACAAAATCACTGAAAAAGTTACGACACAATTTCACAAAATAACCAACAAAGACAATATTGACACAAAATTACTTTAAAAAAAATCCAAAATTAACACAAAAGTAAACAAAATGACACCAACTGATCAATAAAGACAAAATTTACATAAAGAGACACAAAACTACTACTTTCATTATATATCTCTCTATCTATCTATCTATAAATCTATCTATCTATATATGTGTGAATTTGCAACATTTAATGGCAGGTATTTTGATACACAGATTGTCAGTCTCTTATGTTATAATATCCAGATAATGATGCTGATACACACGCACACACACACACATACACACATATATATATATATACATATATATCCCCTAGAAGTTATTATTCCATTATTTGAGAGTTTTTAAATGTGAAGTTTATTATCATGCTGCACATCTGTGTTGCTAAAAATAAAAGATGGACCTCATCTCCGGCTGTATGGAGGACTGGAGTTTATGTGTGGCACTGTGCACACCTCATATATGTGGCGCTGTGAACACCTCATATACGTGGCACCATATCAGACTGTAAGTGTGACGTGATGTGATTCAGGTTTGGAAACTCGACCTCTTCGTCCTCCGATAACAGCCACAGTCTGCCTCCCAGCATGTCTCAGTCCAGCTGGGTCACCCTCAGAAACCTAACCCCCCCACGTGTGAAACTATTCTCGGCACTCAGGACAAAATAGCCTCCATTCAGTCAGACAGAGCTCTAAGTAAGGCCAGGAGGTGTTCACTGACGGCGGTAAATATAGGAGGACATGTGCAGCTAAAAACAGCCTCTGAGGGAGAGTCCCCAAAAACCACTAGGACACAAACTCATCAGTCCAACAAAGCTTTATTCACACCTCAAAGATTCACAAACACAATAAATAAAAACTACAAACAATCGACCATAGAAAAGTATAAAAAGACAAATAGAAAAACTTTCCTCAAAGATTGCACAACTCCGGCTCGTCCTGAGGGACCTCAAGTCTCCGAAACAGCAGCAACGTCCTCGGACACATCCGTCCAATCACAGTCTGTCTGTCCTCAGACTGTCCTATCACAGTCACTCTGTGTCCTGGTCCTCGCCGCCCGGTCTGAAGTCCATGGTGGTGAGCAGATCCTCGGCCTCCTGCGTGTCCAGGCTCAGGTGCTCCATGCTCTCGAAGCCGGGCTCGGGTCTCTGCAGCTGCGCCGTCGTGGCTGCCCGCTGGACCTCCTCCTGGAGCTGCGTGGCTGCGAGCAGAAACTGTGCGGCGCCATAGGTCTGCATGCTCTGCCGCAGCTTCTCCTGCAGCTGGCTGCTGAGCTGCAGCTGCTCCTTGTATTCGTCTGCCAGTTGCCGCAGCGCCGCCAGCTTGCTCTGCTCCTCACGGTCGATCCGCTCCAGCAGCTCGCCTTTGCGCTCCTCCAGGATGGCGTAGAGCAGGTCAAAACTCTCGCCCAGCCGCCTCCTCTGCAGCTCGCCATTCTCCTGAATCAGCTTGCAGGTGTCTTCCATCTGCACCATGACGGCCTGCGCACAGCTGTTCCCTGTGGCGAGCAGCTCCACAGCGGCGTGCAGCTCGCTCTTCTGGCTCTGGTAGACAGCGTGCAGTGGCGACACCTCGCAGTCCTTGTGCTGTCCGAACACCTTGCACATGGAGCAGGTGGGCGTCTGGCAGCTGACACAGTAGATGTTGATGTGCTCATCCTCGTGCTCCTTGCATCGCGGCTCCTTGGCGTCCTTTTCCTTCAGCAGGGCGTCCTCGCTGTCCCCGGCCTTCCTCTCCTGCTGCTCCTTGTAGATGTCGATGATGTTCTCCACCAGGAGGTTCCTCTGCAGCCCGTACACGCCGTGGCGGTCCAGCATGACCTCGAAGCGACAGGTGGGGCAGCGGAAGGTCCCCCCGGAGAAGTGGTAGGGGTTTCGGGACTCGTAGAGGTCGTTGGCGCAGCTGCGGCACAGGTTGTGCTGGCAGGGCAGGATGACCACGGGCTTCGTGAACATGTCGAGGCAGATCGGGCAGCTCAGCTGCTTCTCCAGACTCTCCATGGCGCCCAGCGGATGCACCACCTGACCTGTCTGGATGTCCATCCTCTGCTTCTTCTTCTGTGGCTAGTGTCAGTCTGCCGCCGTCAGGAGCCCCGCAGCCTTTATACCCCTGAGGGGGAGGGACGCCCCCCCGATGGCTGTTTGTCTCCGAGTCTGAAATAGACTCCCAGCAGCCCCTCCTGCTGCTGCTCCGGCCTTACTGAGGACCTGGCCCCGCCCCCGCAGAGCGAGCCGGACGCCAACATGTTGCGTGATCCGTGTTTACATGTGGAGTCTGACACAAACAGCAGCCTCTTCACAACACATTAACCCTTTGAAAGCTGGATCAGATTTCTTTTGCTTCACAAGCTTTGAAACACGAGCTAATTTATGATTTTTATTTCTTTCAAAAACACAAGAAAAACAACAATCAGCAACTCGGCAGGAAGTGTCCCAAAAAGTGTGAAAAATTAGTGAAAAGTGACACGATAAAAACAAATCAAAGGGACAGAATCATTAAAAAACAAATTTAAAAAATCAAGAAAATTATATTTAAAATACATGTTTAATTTATATAAAAAAAGGTTTTTAAATATATTATTATTTAAAAAGTTAAAAACAAATCACAACAAATGAAATGAGTAGGAACAAACATGAAACATTTATATTTATTGTCTTTATTTATATGAATGATTTAATTTTATTCCAACTTTTGTTTTGTTGTTGTTTGTTGTTTGTTTTGCTGATTTTAAATATTATTCTTCTAACTTTTGAACTAATTCCTTGTTCAGGTTCCTCATGGCTCCTCGTGTGCCTCAGAGCGACCTTTGACCCCTGATGTACCTGCTGTGGGTCTGTTACACAACAGACGCTGCGAGCCGTAAACACACACACACACACACACACTCGTCATGTGAAGAACAAACAGCTGCAGCTTCATGGAAAAGTGTAACCAGAGAGAGTTTGTGAGCAGCGTGTTGATCAAACAACAGCAGCTCACAGATGAGTCTGTGAATTATTGATCAGATAAAATGATTATTATTGTTAAAGTCACTAAAACTGTGAGCACAGAACAGCAACACTAATCACAGACAACATTTTGTGTTTTCCCTGTTTTACCTGATTAGAGACGGTGGTGCCCAGTAACAAGAAGAAACAAATAATGAGATAAATAAATCCATTTAATTAAAATAGAGTTGTTTCAATTTAAACAAAACTCAGTTCATTGAACTAACTTGTTTTATTCTGAAAAGCGTATGGACATTTTTGCCTGAATTCAGCTCTTTGTTTTTTGATAAACAATTTCAAGAGCTGAAGTTGATTTTTTTGTTTTCAAACGCAAAGATGAAAGAATTCAAGTCAAGTCAGTTTTATTCATAGAGCCCATTATCACAAACATGGTTTTCCTCAGAGGGCTTTACAGCAGGCACCCTCCCTCTGCCCTTAGACCCTCACATCACCCGAGGAACAACTCCCGAAAAACAACCCCTGTAACGGGAAAAAAAGGAAGAAACCTCAGGAAGAGCATCAGAGGATGATGAGGGATCCCTCTTCAGGACGGACAGACGAGCAATAGATGTCGTAAATAACAAATGAAATACAATCATGACAAAAAAGGAAAGAGAAAGAGAGAGGGAGGGGGGAGAGAGGGTGAGAGAGGGGGAGAGAGGCACAGCAATAATGGAAACAGATGCATGTCATATTACAAAAATGATAGGTGTGAAATTGTTAATTGCACTCTATGATGATGTTGAGGGTGATGATAACAGTCTCATGCACATGCTGATAGTGAAGCCACAGCACGAGCACAACCAAAGGCAGGATCACAGCATCAGCGCAGCTATCACCACTGTCAGGCGTAGCCAAGATTACGGCCAGGATCCAGGGAAACTAGGAAACAAGGGAGCAGGAACGCTCCGGAGAGACAACTGGATTAATGTAGTGCAGTTCAACAGACCCAGGCTCTGTGATCGTGAGCTCCAGGTAGTGAGAGTACCCCATGACTATCAGAGATGTTAGGCTAAGCTAAACTACTGAGGCTAAGCTAAACTACTGAGGCTAAACTACTGAGGCTAAGCTAAGCAGTAAGCATAATGCAGTAAACAGACATGAGCGTTTTCAGATGGAGGGAGGAAAAGAGGGAAAAAGGAGCTCAGCGTATCAGGGGAAGTCCCCCGGCAGGTTAAACCTATGTCAGACTAACTAGGGGCTGGTCCAGGCAGCCTGAGCCAGCCCTGATTATAAGCTTTATCAAAGAGGAAGGTCTTAAGTCTACCCTTAAAAGTTGAAACGGTGTCTGCCTCCCTGACCGAAAATGGAAGATGGTTCCATAGGAGAGGAGCATGGTAGCTGAAGGCTCTGGTTCCTAACCTACTTTTGGAAATTTTGGGAACCACAAGTAACCCTGCGTTTTCAGAGCGCAGTGCTCTTGAGGGTTGGTCAGGAACTATGAGCTGTGACAGATAGGACGGAGCCTGAACATTTAGAGCTTTGTAAGTAAGGAGGAGGATTTTAAATTCAATCCTGGATTTCACAGGGAGCCAGTGCAGAGAAGCTGAAACAGGAGAAATATGGTCCCTTTTCTTGCTTCCCGTTAAAACACGAGCAGCAGCGTTCTGCACCAGTTGGAGAGACCTAAGAGATTTGTTGGGGCAACCAAATAATAGGGAATTACAGTAATCCAGCCTAGAGGTGACAAATGCATGTACTAATTTTTCGGCATCTGTCTGGGACAGGATATGTTTAATTTTTGCGATGTTACGCAGGTGAAAGAAAGCCGTTGTTGAAGTTTGTTTTATTTGGGAGGCAAAAGATAAATCCTGATCAAATAAACCTCCGAGGTTCTACAGTTGTGCTAGAGGCCAAGGTAAAAAATGTACAAAAAATAAATAAAATAATAATAATGATAATAAAAGGTACAAGAAAATGACCTGAAAAAAAAAACCCCAACAAAATAACACAGAAATATGACAAAAATATCCAAAATATTTGGTAATTATAAATATAGCCATTGATATAATAATTGTATTTTTCTTTCAGTTTGAGGAACATTTCTTATTAAGTTGCTCGTCGCTTTTTTTTATGGGTTTTTTTTTTAAGAAATTGAAGAATTTAAGAATTTCAAAGGGTTAATCTCTGAGGTGGATTTGGGCTTTGAAGAGTTAACTGGTTAACTCTGTCGACCTGTGACAAGACAAATAAAGTTTGAGGAGTTTGGAGCTGCAGTGTCACTGTGCAGCCACTAGGTGTCACTCTTCACCTGTCCCTCACTGCAGAGTCTATTGATGACTGATCACTGATTATTGATCACTGATTATTGATTACTAATTATTGATTACTGCTCATTGATTATTGATAATTGATCACTGATAACTGGACTGGTTGCTTTATAAACTTTTACTTTGAAAAGGCTTTCTTTTCCCCCTCAGGTTTCTGATGTCAGCCAATCAGACCTCTGTGCTCCGGGTTACCATGGAGACGCAGAGTCTGCTGCAGCACCACGGGAATGTGACGGTAAACACAGAGGTCAAAGGTCAGCAGAGAGCCGAGCACTCCGATTTGTTTTTGTGTGACCCTTCATGCAGAACCTCATTTAAAGAACTCTGAATTTATGCTCCTCAGAGTCTGTCAGACTGCTGCTGGATCACTGAATCCTTTATTATTCTTCATGCAGAACCTCATTTAAAGAACTCTGAATTTAAGCTCAGGCGTCTCTGAGCTCCCAGGTTTTTTTTGAAGTTGAAAACAGGAGCTGTGAGTGACAGTCTGAGTCTCTGTGATTATTCTGTCCCTCTGTGCAGCACGGGGCCTCCAGCCGGCCCCCAGCCGGCCCCTCCCCCACCCTCCTCTCTGTGTGAGGAGCAGCTTTGGTTTGTCTCCTCTGAGGTGTGTTTGATGAGGAATGTGTTATGTGACTGACGGTCCTCACAAGTATACAAAAGATGGCCTGTCCTCACAGAGGCAGTCACAGTGTCCACACAGAGACAGTCAGCGTCCACACAGAGACAGTCACAGTGTCCACACAGAGACAGTCACAGTGTCCACACAGACTTTTGAAATAAAGTTGTGTTTGTATGCGCATAAATATCTGCTTAAGTGTGTGTCATCTCTGATCTCTGGTCAGAGGGTTAATAAATAACAACAACAACAACAACAACAACAACAACAACAATAATAATAATAATAATAATAACAATAATGATAATAAATTAGCAGGACTCTCTCTGGATCTGAAGCTTCACATCTCGCTTCCTTCAGACTCTGCACTTTTGGGAGCTGCTCTGGTCGTCATGGAAACTATGAGTGTGTTTTGGGCTGGGTGTAATCCCTGCTGGATCCCGTCAGCTCAAGTTCAAAGGTCAAATCTGCTACAATTAAACATCTCCGACGTTTGTCTGAGGACCAGCTGCCGGTCGAGGACACCTCGCTGCACGCAAAGACACGCACACACTCAGTTACTGTTTCTGCTGTTTTATTCACTCTGGGGACTTCTGGACACTAAAAGGACAAAAACAATTCTCAATGTGAGTCACTTCATTCCAGTAGTGTCTGGTATTTGTCCTCATGGTGTTTGTTAAGAGCTAAAATGTGTGTCTTTCGGCAGAGATTTCGGTTTGCAGTGTTTCTGTGCAGGACTTGTTTCGGTGTGCAGGACATGTCTCTGTGCAGGACTTGTCTCTGTGTGCAGGACGTGTCTCTGTGTGCAGGACATGTGTCTGTGCAGGACTTGTCTCTGTGTGCAGGACGTGTCTCTGTGCAGGATGTGTCTCTGTGTACAGGTGTCCTCTGGGTCGTTGGTGGGAGTTTTTCCGTCAGAGTGGCGCCTCGCTGCGACGTCTCAGCTCTGTGATTGAGGCTCACACCTGCGGCTGATGAGCTCACACAGGTAAACACACTGTTTGTCAAACACACCCATTCATCACAAACACCTGTGAGACAGAGACAGGTAGAGACAGGTAGAGGAGCTGTCTGTCCTCTGTCCTCCTGCTGCTGCTGAGAGACACCGTGAGCTGGAGACATTTAACACTTTTCTTTGTTCATCAGGAAATCAAAACGCTGCTGATCATCATCATCATATTATTATTATTATTGTTAATAATAATAATAATAATAATAATAATAATAATAATAATAATAATAATAATAATATTATTATTGTATTATTGTCCTCATCACCAGTTTTGCATTGAATTTGACTTTTAGAAAACGTTATATTAAAAACATGCTGAGTCACAGTTTCAGGCCTGAAAATTAAGTTTAAAGACAACTTTAAAAAAACAGACTTCAACAAAAAGAACAAAATCTCTATTTAAAAATTATTCATAAGTATTTCTGTTTTATTGTAAACTGCACTCTTCTTCTTCTCCTTAATAATATAATATAGAATATAGATATGTATGTAGAACATAGATACTATAATATAGAATATAGATATGTATGTAGAACATAGATACTATAATATAGAATATAGATATGTATGTAGAACATAGATACTATAATATAGAATATAGATATGTATGTAGAACATAGATAATATGAATATGAAGTCGACTCTGAAGGTCTGAAATATTTTTACACATTTACAGGTTTGACTTCAGCAAAAAATGCACCAGCTTGTCTAGACGGAGGGACGGACAGACAGAGGGACAGACGGAGGGATGGACGGACGGACAGATGGAGGGACGGATGGATGGACAGACGGAGGGACGGACAGACGGAGGGACGGAAGATAAAGTTTCCAGCCTGGTTAGTATGAAGACTTGGTGTCTCCGTTTAGTGACAGTGTACTGTCTCCCTGACAGTTTTCAGGCAGCACTTGAAAGTTCAGACTGTCAGGAGGACCGACGTCCTTTCGGTCCTCTGGTGGAAGACGAACTCGGGGACGTCATTCACTTCAGCCCAAAGACTTGTTATCTGCTATTATTATCATTTAATATTAAATTAAATCTTAGTGAATACATGTAGTGCAGTAAAAATACAATATTCACAAGAAAAACAACTTGACGAGTGTTTGTAAGTCCCGTCTTTTGAGAAGTACTCTCAAGTTTTGACAACATTTTTGGAGTCATACACAGAGTTCCTTAATCTTGAAAAGTATTTGTGGATCTTTAAAAAAACACTTACAGGTCTTGAAAATTCATCGGATGTTTTGACATGTACTCGTAGGTCTTGGATAGTCTTTCCGAGTCACATGAAGTTTTACACAAAGTGTTTCTAAGTCTTCAGAAACAGTCTTTAAAAAGTACTTCCATGTCTTGAGAAGTTTTTCAGGGTCATAAGACATGTTTCTAAGTCTTGAGAAGTACAGTATTAGCAAGTCTTAAAAAAGCACTCTCAAGTCTTCTGAGATGTTCGCGAGTCATAAGACGTGTTCCCAAGTCTTGAGAGGATTTTTCATTCATACACAGAGTGCCTGAGTCTTGAAGTGTTTTCAAGTCTATAAAAGGCACTCTCTGGTCTTTAGAAGTGTCCCCATGTCTTGAGAAGTACTTGCAAGTCTTTCCCTACATCCTAAAATCCCTAGGTTTCCCTACATCCTAAAAAGTGTTGTGAGTCTAAAGAAGTTTTCCAAGTCAGACAAAGTGTCCCTAAGTCTTGAGAAGTGTTTTCGAGTCTTTGAAGGCACCTCCAAGACTTGAGAGGTTTTTCTGAGTCATATGAAATGTTTGAAAGACCTGATGATGCGCTGCCTGTCAAGACTTTCAAAAGCAGTCCCGAGTCTTGAGGGGCTGTCACATCAGGAGACTCTGGTCCACCACCATGACCCGGACCATCAGGGAGTTGGACCATTGCAGTCCCTTTGCTGATGTGGATCTCCTGGTACAAGCTGGAAAGGGTCGTAGCTGCCGGGAGCAGGTAGTGGAAGAATTTGGAAGTCTGAAGAAGTGTGTGCGAGTAGTAAGAAGAGTCCCCAAGTCTCAAGACGAGTTCAGCTGGGATCATTGTCAAGTCCTTCGACCAAGTGCTCAGTCCGTGAGGAAAGTGAGGCCGGTGTCACTTCCTGTTGTTATCAGAGAGGATCGCTGCCTCCAGGAGCAAATCAAAGAATTATCAACAAGTCTTAAAAAGTGCTGATGAGTCTTGAAACTGGTTCTTCAGCCTTCAGAACAGTTCACGTCAGGACGCTGTTGTCCATCATCACCGCAGAGTACTCGGTCTCGGAGGCCTGAGAGCTGTCGATGAGCCTGGCGAGCCCAGTCTTGGTGGAGTACTTGAAGATGAAAGCCTTCATGAGGTCGTAGCGGTAGTTCCTGTTGAGGAAGTTGTAGAGGACAGGGTTGATGCAGCAGTGGACCAGCGAGAAGCACTGCGTCAGGTGCAACGCCACATCCAGGAAGTTCTCCAGCCGGCAGCTGAACGGCAGGACGCCGAGCAGCGACAGCGTGTCCAGCAGGAGGACGGCATGGAACGGTAGCCAGCACACCAGGAAGACCACGATGTAGGTGAGGATGATGTGGCGGCTGACGCGGCGCTCCTGATCCGAGCTGGGGGGTATCGCCGCCGCCACGAGCAGGTAGAAGATGGCGATGACGGGGAGAGGGATGGCGAAGCCAAGCGCGATGAAACTTAGCTGGACGCCCACCATCCAATCTCGAGGGTTGTCCGCCGGGTACACCGGCCGACAGACGGTGCCTTCGTGGTGCGACGACTTGACCACCTGCAGGAAGTAGGTGTCAGGGACAGAGGCTGCCAGCGCCAGCAGCCACACCAGGACGCAGATCAGCCGCCGCACCACCTTCTTCCTCCGGCTGTCGGGGGCGTCGGCGAACAGCGTGACGGACAGGTAGCGGTCCACGCTCATGCAGGTGAGGAAGAAGATGCTGCTGAAGAGGTTGACGCTGAAGACCAGGTGGGTGAGTCTGCAGACGGTGTCTCCGAACGGCCAGTGCCCGCCTTGCAGCAACGACGCTACCCACACTGGCAGCGTGGCCACCGCGCACAGGTCGGCCACCGCCAGGTTCAGCACGTACAGGTGAGTCTCGTAGCGGTTCCTGACGGAGCGCAAGTTGACCCACACCACCAGGGCGTTGGCGGCGAGGCCCACCAGGAAGATGAAGACGTAGAGGACGGAGAGGACGTGCAGGAATGAGGCGTGGCTGACGGCTCCCAAGCACAACAGCGCCTCCACGTGGGACAGGTTGTCGGCGGCGGTCAGGTTTAGCTCCTCCCACAGCTCCAGGAGCTCAGTGAGGTCACTGGTGCTCAGGCTCATGGTGATGATGTCACACCTGCAAAACAGGAAGAAAACAACTGTTAATGACGCTGTCTTCTTCTTCTTCATAAAACCCATCTGCTGATGATTAAAGACACCACACAGACAGACACAGAGGGACACAGACGGACACAGAGGGACACAGACGGACACAGACGGACACAGACGGGCACAGAGGGACACAGACGGACACAGAGGGACACAGACGGACACAGAGGGACACAGACGGACACAGATGGAGGAGAGAGGAGGAGGAGTTGAAAACAAAGACTTTTATTGCAGCTTCAGCTGAAAATAAAAACTCAACAGGAGCTTTTAAGCTGAAAGGTCAGGACCTTCAAATTAAAAGTTTACTGCCAAGCTGAAACAAAGAGACGATTAGAGTCCAGCCGGAGGACACAAAACACCAGAAGAAGAACAAGAAGGGGAAGGAGAAGAGGAAGAAGAAGAAGAAGAATTGGCTCTAAAACCGTGAAGATGCTGCGTCCTCCTCACATTTTAATTTAAACTTTAATTTAAACTTTATTTTTTTACAAAATAAAACTAAAAAATGAATAATTCGCCAAAAAATAAAATGGAAGATAACAAAAACAAATAAATAAAATGCCATTTAAATTAAACATTAAAAAAACACACAAAAAATAAATTAAATGTAATGCATTGCATATGTAATGACATAAAAATGAGAATAAAATAAAATAATTTACTAAAAATATATGCGCACACACACACACACACACACACACACACACACACACACACACACACACACCATCGGAGTGAGTCTCATTCAGAAAACAGTCGGTAACTCCGTTAAAAAAACCTGCAGATTTAAGGAATATTTCCTCATTCACAAAAGTTACCGCGTCGCGACAAATAAATCAACATATCCAACAATAACCACGACTGCCTCTTAAATTCGGCTCACATGCCATTACCATGGCGGGCCTCTCTCTCGAGTTTATAAGTGTAACTTTTATGGGTCTGTTCAAAGAACAAGATTTACATCCTGGTAAATCCGCCGCCGCGTGCGGTTTGACGGAGCATAAGCCACTTCTTACAAACTGAGGTGAGCTGAAGTGAAGCGATGTTTGGTGGAGCTGCTGTACGCCGAATACACCGCAGGACGTTAATGCTCACTGAGGACGAAGAATAACTTTATTCTAAAAGTATTTATGTTTGTCACAACGTCAAAACTGCAGAAATGACACATTTTTGCATGGAGTCTGCCCCTCCCCCTTTTTGAGTTTTTGTTACTTTACTTGCACACTTTTTTGAAAATATTCTCCATAAAGAACATCATGAACTAATAGTGTATTATTATTATTATTATTATTATTATTATTATTATTATTATTATTATTATTATTGTTGTTGTTATTATTATTCAAACTATCACAAAGCCCTAAAATGTGAAAACTTTATAACACAGCTGTTTAAGCTTGATGACAAACATGCTGCAGCCTCGTACATACATATATAAAACACATACAAAACATACAGCAGGTCCGGTTTTATGGCTGGGGTTGAAGGATGTAAAAAGAGCATTAATCCCAGCAGAGATTAGACTGGGATGCCGCGCTGTGTGGGGGGAAGACCAGTATGCCGAACTCACCAGAGGACGTTATTGATTACTGATCACATGTAATAATCTCCCTGCTGGTGCACGTGCGGCCGCCTGACGGTAAAAACGTTAGAATTTGCGCATTTTGTACACGAAGTCTGGTTTAGGGCGCCGAGCAGCAGAGCGGAGCAGTTAACGTGCGAAGAGCGGAGCGCCGCAACCAAACTACGGTCACTTTTTTACCGATTAAAGAGCAGACGCATTTACGGCTCCGACGGGAGGCTCCGAGGAGCTTAATCCGGTTTGATCCGGGTCCTGTGGGGGGTCAGGGTCCACTGTCTCTCCGGAGGACTGAGAGAGGGCTCGTGCTCGCGCAGTTTAAGAAGCAGCCGAAGAAGAAACGCCCCCGGCCCCGCAGCTCTGCGGTGATTTATTGCGGTTCAGCTACGGGACAAAACAAGCGGAGGACAAAGGAGGAGGACAAACAGGGACAGACAGGAGGGTGATAAACAGGAGACACAGGAGGATACAGGGCCAGGAGGACAAATGGGGGACACAGGGACAGACAGGAGGAGGACAAACATACAGTGACTAAAACACTCTGAGCCTGTCAGTAAAACACTGTCAGTGAGCCTGTCAGTGACTAAAACACTCTGAGCCTGTCAGTGAGTAAAACACTGTCAGTGAGCCTGTCAGTGACTAAAACACTCTGAGCCTGTCAGTGAGTAAAACACTGTCAGTGAGTATAACACTGTCAGTGAGCCTGTCAGTGACTAAAACACTGTCAGTGACTAAAACACTGTCATTGAGCCTGTCAGTGACTAAAACACTGTCAGTGACTAAAACACTGTCATTGAGCCTGTCAGTGACTAAAACACTGTCATTGAGCCTGTCAGTGAGTAAATCACTGTCAGTGAGTAAAACACTGTCAGTGAGCCTGTCAGTGACTAAAACACTGTCAGTGACTAAAACATTGTCAGTGAGCCTGTCAGTGACTAAAACACTCTGAGCCTGTCAGTGAGTAAAACACTGTCAGTGAGCCTGTCAGTGACTAAAACACTGTCATTGAGCCTGTCAGTGACTAAAACACTGTCAGTGACTAAAACATTGTCAGTGAGCCTGTCAGTGACTAAAACACTGTCAGTGACTAAAACATTGTCAGTGAGCCTGTCAGTGACTAAAACACTCTGAGCCTGTCAGTGAGTAAAACACTGTCAGTGAGTATAACACTGTCAGTGAGCCTGTCAGTGACTAAAACACTGTCAGTGACTAAAACATTGTCAGTGTCAGTGAGCCTGTCAGTGACTAAAACACTCTGAGCCTGTCAGTGAGTAAAACACTGTCAGTGAGTATAACACTGTCAGTGAGCCTGTCAGTGACTAAAACACTGTCAGTGACTAAAACATTGTCAGTGAACCTGTCAGTGACTAAAACACTCTGAGCCTGTCAGTGAGTAAAACACTGTCAGTGACTAAAACACTGTCAGTGAGCCTGTCAGTGAGTAAAACACTGTCAGTGAGTAAAACACTGTCAGTGAGCCTGTCAGTGACTAAAACACTGTCAGTGAGTAAAACACTGTCAGTGAGCCTGTCAGTGAGTATAACACTGTCAGTGAGCCTGTCAGTGAGTATAACACTGTCAGTGAGCCTGTCAGTGAGTAAAACACTGTCAGTGACCAAAACACTGTCAGTGAGTAAAACACTGTCAGTGAGCCTGTCAGTGACCAAAACACTGTCAGCGAGTAAAACACTGTCAGTGAATAAAATACTGTCAGTGAGTAAAACACTGTCAGTGGCTAAAACACTGTCAGTGAATAAAATACTGTCAGTGAGTAAAACACTGTCAGTGAATAAAATACTGTCAGTGAGTAAAACACTGTCAGTGAGCCTGTGAGTTTATTTTTGTGAGAGACGATGACGACTGAATTTCAGTAGAGATGCAAGATAATTATCAGACTGATAATTATTGGCCTGATAATTGTATTTATGACATCATACCGATAATTCCGATAACAACATTTTTGGAGGCAGGTTTGGGGAAGTCCCTGTTCAGATGACAGGGCTCTGTGGATTGGGGGGGTAATGTGGGTCTATTTTATATTTATATTATGTGTTAAGGAACTGCAGAAAGGGTTAACTCAAGTTAAAAGGTAGGGCACAGACTGGGGGTTTACGTTTTCTGTGTAAAAAAAAATAAAATTATGTTGTTGACAAATAAGAAAATTTGGGATGGAATTACCCTAAAGTTGTATGGGAACAATTTGGAGAGAGTGGACAGTTTTGGGGTCCTAGGAGTTGATTTTGGTCTCAGACTAAGGAGGAGGGTGAGTTTTCCCCCCCCAAACTTTATTTACACCAAAGAGGCGTAACAATAAAAAATCTTCCAAATATATAAAAGTGTAGTACAATATAGCTAGTTTGACCACGCATGCGTAGATATAAAACCATAACACATCCACGAAACGCGATAAAAAAACCTGTTTGTCCAAGTGAGGCTGCCATAGTTTGCAATCCAAGATGGCAGACAGCTCGCGCTTGCGCAGAATGGATCCGGTGGCGGAACGGATACCGGCAGTCCGGTGAGTCCGGTGGAGTCCGGTGAGAGTCCGCGGAGCCTCAGAGCGACATGAGCGGCTGTCAGAGGTCAGTGAGCACCGACACACCGACGGACCGCGGCGCACAGACCCGTTATTACTCTCAGGGAGCACGGTTAGCTGTTAGCTCTGTTAGCAGCTAGCCCCGCTGTGTTTACAGTTTGCCCAGTTAGCCCAGTTAGCCCAGTTAGCTAACTGGGCTAACTGGAGTGAAAGTGCGACTTTATTTGAGTTTGAGGAAACTTTGGCGCGTCTCTGACTTTTAGGTCAAACTTTAAGGTCCGTAAAGTGACCGCCATCTAATTTAATGTATTTAATCCAGTTTAATGATTTTAAACTGATTCTAACGGAAACAAACGGCCGGAAACGCGCTGAGCATCAGTTCAGTTCAAACCCTAACCCTAACCCTAACCCTAACCCAGCCGGGATCAAGACTTCATCTAACAGTCATACAAAAGTCACTTTATCAGTAATAATATCGGTGTTATCACTGTTATCATTAATGAAATTATTAGTTTTAGTATAAGTGATAGTTTTATTGTTAGTAGATGTAGCTGTGTAAATGATAATATCATTGTAATGTTGAAATTATTAACCGCAGTGAAGATAGTTTTATGTTGGATATTCGACAGACATTCGCTCCTTTGCTACATATAAAAAAATTAATAAAAATTATTTGGAGATTTAAAATGTAAAAACAAGAGGTGTATCTCATGCAGCCAGTGGAGTACTCGCATCCCACACTGATTTTGAGTCCATTGATCACATGACCTGGGAGCTATTGAGCTGAACTTCTAATGTAAATTAATGAAAAATTACAAAAAGATGTCAAATGTAAAAAGAATGGCCTAACTGGAAAAGATGGTGGAAAAAAACATAAAAAAGTGTGACAAAATCTCACTTGTCAATAGGCTACCAGCTCCTTCCTCCCTCAAACGTCGAGATGAGGTAATGAGATACACCTCTTATTTTTACATTTTACACCTATTTACAATTTTTTAAAATGTTTTATATGTAAATATTAGCATTTTAGCTCAATAGCTCCCAGGTCATGTGACCAATGGACTCAAAATCAGTGTGGGATGATAGTACTCCACTGGCTGCATGAGATACACCTCTTACTTTTACATTTTAAATCTCCAAATAATTTTTATTAATTTTTTATATGTAGCAAAGGAGCGAATGTCTGTCGAATATCCAACATGAAACTATCTTCACTGCGGTAAATTATTATTGTTTCTAGTATTGATAATATAATTATTGTTATTTTATAATTGTAATGTTAATTGCTGGTACATTGTGGTTATTATGTTGTTGCTGATGAGTTTGATGTGAGAAACAGGAAGTTTAAAAAGCCCTTTAACCCTTTGAAAACTCTCAGAGACACAAGTAAAGGCAAAGAGCAACTTATCAACACATGACCCAAAAATGAGTAAAACAGGTAATTACCTGAAGATAAACCAAAAAATGTAAGAAAATCACCTAAAAAGGTTCAGATTTTTTTAATGTCTGTGTGTGTGTGTGAGTGTATGTATTTATTTTATTGTGTGTTCTTTTTGGTAACATAATTTAAAATATAAATTGTATAATTGATATAGTTTGGAGGGGTATTTTTCCCTGTTGTTTTACAGTATCATTTTCCAATAACCCTCTTCTTTTAAAACAAATTGTAGGTCATTTTCTGTCACATTAATATTTTTTTAATTTGTGGGAGAAAAAAGAAATGAGAAAATATAATGTAAATAAATAGAGAAAATATAAAAGAAAATGTGTAAGATTGTTGTTGCATGAGGCCGATTTTTACACTTCTCAGAGGAAATATGAAGCTTTGAATTTGTTTAATGAAATGACGGCCGGCAGAAACAGAGTGAGGACGTAAAACTTGTTTCTGATGGGTAACAAGCTCGTTTTTGTCTCCACAGTGCAGAAGTGACCGTCCTCTGGCTGCTGCTGGTCTACAGATTTTCTACAGGTCAGTCCATCTACACAGTCATACCTGTTAGTATGTTTCATACACAGTCATACCTGTTAGTATGTTTCATACACAGTCATACCTGTTAGTATGTTTCATACACAGTCATACCTGTTACTATGTTTCATACACAGTCATACCTGTTACTATGTTTCATACACAGTCATACCTGTTAGTATGTTTCATACACAGTCATACCTGTTACTATGTTTCATACACAGTCATACCTGTTACTATGTTTCATACACAGTCATACCTGTTAGTATGTTTCATACACAGTCATACCTGTTAGTATGTTTCATACACAGTCATACCTGTTAGTATGTTTCATACACAGTCATACCTGTTAGTATGTTTCATACACAGTCATACCTGTTAGTATGTTTCATACACAGTCATACCTGTTACTATGTTTCATACACAGTCATACCTGTTAGTATGTTTCATACACAGTCATACCTGTTAGTATGTTTCATACACAGTCATACCTGTTAGTATGTTTCATACACAGTCATACCTGTTACTATGTTTCATACACAGTCATACCTGTTAGTATGTTTCATACACAGTCATACCTGTTAGTATGTTTCATACACAGTCATACCTGTTAGTATGTTTCATACACAGTCATACCTGTTACTATGTTTCATACACAGTCATACCTGTTAGTATGTTTCACACATTAATACCTGCTAATATGTTTCATACATTAATACCTGTTAATATGTTTCATACATTAATACCTGTTAATATGTTTCATACATTAATACCTGCTAATATGTTTCATACATTAATACCTGTTAAAATGTTTCATACCTTAAAAACTGTTCAATGTGTTTCATACGTTATCCCATAATACCTGTGTAATATGTTTTAGAAATAATACCTGTTTAATATGTTTTATAAATTAATACCTGTTTAATATGTTTTATGAATGAATAACTGTTTAATATGTTTTATAAATTAATACCTGTTTAATATGTTTTATAAATAAATACCTGTTTAATATGTTTTATAAATTAATACCTGTTTAATATGTTTTATAAATTAATACCTGTTTAATATGTTTTATGAATAAATACCTGTTTAATGAAAGAGATGTTTTTTAAAGAAAACGAAAAAAAAACCCCAATTAAATAAAAACAAAAAAAAATCTTTTTTTTCTTTTTAAAAATTGAATTTAAAAGGAAAAGAAAAAATGTCATAATTTTAATTTTTTTTACACCGTCAACTTTGACGGAAAAATGAAGGCCAAGCGTGTGTGTGTCTTTGTTTTTGTGTGTGTGTCTGTGTCTCCCTGTGTGTTTGTGTGTGTGTGTGTGTCTGTCTTTCTGTGTGTGTGTGTGTGTGTCTCTCTCTCCATGTGTTTGTGTGTGTTTCCGTGTGTGTGTCTTTCTGTGTGTGTGTGTGTGTGTGTGTGTTTCCGTGTATGTGTGTTTCCGTGTGTGTGTGTTTCTGTGTGTTTCCGTGTGTGTGTGTGTTTCTGTGTGTGTGTTTCCGTATGTGTTTCCGTGTGTGTGTGTGTTTCCGTGTGTGTGTATGTGTGTGTGTGTGTGTGTGTGTCTGTCTTTCTGTGTGTTTGTGTGTGTGTCTCTCTCTCCATGTGTTTGTGTGTGTTTCCGTGTGTGTGTCTTTCTGTGTGTGTGTGTGTGTGTGTGTTTCTGTGTGTGTGTTTCTGTGTGTGTGTGTTTCTGTGTGTATGTGTTTCTCTGTGTGTGTGTGTGTTTCCGTGTGTGTGTGTGTTTCTCTGTGTTTCCGTGTGTGTGTGTGTGTGTTTCTGTGTGTGTGTTTCTGTATGTGTTTCCGTCTGTGTGTGCATTCCGTGTGTGTGTGTGTGTGTCTGTCTTTCTGTGTGTGTGTGTGTGTCTCTCTCTCCATGTGTTTGTGTGTGTTTCCGTGTGTGTGTCTTTCTGTGTGTGTGTGTGTGTTTCCGTGTATGTGTGTTTCTCTGTGTGTGTGTGTTTCCGTGTGTGTGTGTGTCTCTGTGTGTTTCCGTGTGTGTGTGTGTGTGTGTGTGTGTGTGTGTGTGTGTGTGTGTGTGTTTCTTTCTTTCTGTGTGTGTGTTTCCGTATGTGTTTCCGTGTGTGTGTGTGTTTCTGTGTGTGTGTTTCCGTGTATGTGTGTGTGTGTGTCTGTCTTTCTTTCTGTGTGTGTGTGTGTGTGTGTGTGTGTGTCTCTCTCCATGTGTGTGTGTGTGTTTCCGTGTGTGTGTCTTTGTGTGTGTGTGTGTGTGTGTGTTTCCGTGTATGTGTGTTTCTCTGTGTGTGTGTGTTTCCGTGTGTGTGTGTGTTTCTCTGTGTTTCCGTGTGTGTGTGTGTGTGTGTGTGTGTGTGTGTGTTTCTGTGTGTGTGTTTCCGTCTGTGTGTGTGTTTCCGTGTGTGTGTGTGTGTGTGTGTGTGTGTTTCCGTGTGCGTGTGTGTGTTTCCGTGTGTGTGTTTCCGTGTGTGTGTTTCCGTGTGTGTGTCACGTCTCTCAGTGAGCTGTCAACTGAAGGTCCATGGTTGTGTCGGAGACGACGTCCTGCTGCCGTGTCTCCACCGTGAGTTGTTCTCTCTACCAGAGACGGTGTCCGTCTTCTGGCGGGACAGAGACGACGGCGTGGTGTTGAACTTCAAGCAGAACGTCTCCAAACAGGACCCGAAGTTCGGAGGCCGAGTGTTGAGCGACCCTCAGCTGTACCGGACGGGGAACTTCTCCATTATCATGAAGAACGTCTCGCTGTGGGACAGCGGCCCGTACACGTGTTACGTCCCCGCGGCGGGCTTCCAGCAGAGCGTCTCGCTGTCCGTCTCGGGTCTGTGTCGATCTTCTCGGGATGTTTGCTTTCAAAGTTTTGGAAATTTTTATAGAAAACTTGTTTTTTCCCGGCATTTTTTGCGTGATTTTTTAAATCTTTTTTTATTATTATAATTTTTTGCCCACATAAAAACTAAATAATTGTGGGTTTTTTTCTTTCTTCTTTTTGGCAATTGTTTTTCTTCATAATTTTGTTTGGCTTTTTTTTTGTATCTTTTGTCGATTTTTTTTTCCTTAATTGTTTTTGCCAATTTTTATAGAAAAGTTACAGCTTTGTCGTGAATTGGTTTTCTTTCTTTTTATTTTTAAGTTTTGGGGAGGTTTTTATTCTGGTTTTAAATTTTTGGCATTTTTTATAGGAAATTTAACATTTTTAGACAATTATTTTTTCTTAATAAAAAAACTAGCAATTTAAAGAAATGTTTTTTGGCAAGTTTAATAGAAAACTATTTTTTTTTTAAATTTTGTGTAGATTTATACAGAAAATTAAAAAAATGGAGTGATATATATGCCAATTTTTATGTGAAAAGTTTTTTCTGTCTTCATTTTTGGCATTTTATTTCTTTAATATTTTTCTGTGATTTTTAAAGGTAAAGTTTTTTTAAAACAATGTTTTGTCTTTTTACAGAAAATGTTGAAAGATTTGGTGATTTTTTTAAAATAGAAAAGTTAACATTTTTGGTGATTTTGGCAGGAAAAAAAATGCAATTATTTTTCTTTTTCTTAAATGGTAACTTTTGTTTTCTATTTCTTTTCTTTTTTTAATTTTTGATTTATTTTCTTCTCTTTTTGAATTTTTTATAGAAAGCTTCTTTTTTTCTTTTCCCTTTTTGGGCAGTTTTTTGTTTAATTTTTTCTTCAGGATTTGAAATTCATGTTTTCTTTAAAAATCATCAAAGTGATGCCATTTATCACCCAGAAATAGTAAAAACAGAAATCTGTTTTTATGTTCAGATTCCCGACGGTCCTTGAACGCATCATGTCGGAGGCTGAAATTCTGTCTGAACAGAGTTTGAGTCAAAAAACCAAAAAAACAATGTTTGTTGTTTGTGTTGATGTTTCAGATCAGTGTGTTAAAGCGGTGTTGACTCCTCCTCCTGCTCCTCCTGCTCCTCCTGCTCCTCCTGCTCCTCATCCTTCAGGACCGTCAGCAGGAGGTATGGCGCTCACACCGAACTTCATCACTCTTCTTCTTCTTCTTCTTCTTCTTCTGTCTCCGGCCGGTTGGAGTTTTCACTGACGAGTTGCTTCAGCTATGAAAAAAAAACGCTCATAATGAGAATCCTTTAAAGCAACAGGAAACACGCACGCACACACACACACACACACACACACACACACACACACACACACACACACACACACACACACAGTTCACATACGCCCGATTCTGTGGAGGCCCAAAAATGACCCAAGTATCAACAACAACCAAATAACAAATAAATAAATAAATAAAAAAAAGCCAGAATAAAAATATTGAAATAAATACAGAAATAATTAAATGCGTAAAAAGAGAAATGTTGGAAAAAGTCACAGAAATAAATAAATGCATTAAAAATAAATTTAAAAAAGGGATATATATAAATGCATAAAAGAAAAGGTTTTGTAAAAATGCTGGAATAAATAAATGCATTGAAAATACATATAAAAAGGGAAACAAATAAATGCATAAAAGCAATAAATGCATTAAAAATAAATTAAAAAGGAAATATATCAATGCACAAAAATAAAAGTGTTGTAAAAATGCTGGAATAAATGAATGCAATAAAAAATAAATTAAATAGGGGAAATAAATAAATGCATTAAAAATAAATTTAAAAAGGAAAATAAATAAATAAAAACATTAAAAATAAATGTTTAAGAAATATATTAAAATTAAGTGTTGACATTAATGATGAAGTACATAAGACGCATGAAAAAAGCCAAAACGTTGAAATCAATATTGACATAAATGAGTAGAAAATTGTTGATACACAGGCCATAAAAACATACCTTTAATTTTATTTCCACTTTTTTTGCAATGGTATTTATTTATTTATGTATTTTTGTGTCTGTGTGTCGGTGAGGATGGAGGTCCTTCACTCGCCATTTAGTGCTCTCTTTCTGCATTTATTTATTTCTGCAATACTTATTTCAGCTTTTATTTGTTCTTTTATTTGCATATTTATTTAGTCTAGTATTTTTTCTGTCTGTTTATTAGTACGCTGGGGTTTTCTAACTACTGTGTTTCTTTTTAAGACATTTCTTTCTGCAGTTATTTATTTAATACTGTATTTATTAATACATTTATGTATTGATAACCTCGTCATTTTCAGTCCTCCATCTGTTGTTTTTGGCTTGTTACCGCCACCTGATGGTCGGTAAAATTTAACCCTAAATGTCCTGCGTCCAGTTTAAATCCTCTAAAGCTGCAGGTTTTAAAAAGTTTACGCTGCTGCTGATCGATTTCGTCTCTACTTTTAGTTACAGACGATTTATTTCAGCTTTGTTATTTTTTGCCAACAAAGCGAAGTCTCAAATGAAAGATTAAGCTGTTATTTATTTGTTTATGTGTTTATTTATGAATCTGCAAAACAAACCAAAGAGGGACTTCTGTAATTTTTTTTTTTTACAACCCACAAAGTTCTTTGTCTAGAACTAGTAAAATATGTCAAATTAAACTTTATGAGAAATATATGGAACAAAAAACATCTGGAAAAAAAAACCAGATTCAGGAACAAATCGTCTCGTCAGAAGAAAGACACTGAACTCAGAACTTCATAAATATACATTTTATTATTATGTTTGTGGAATAAGCTATTTAAAATATAATTTCATTGGATACATTTCATCAGTTAATTAATTTAAATAATCGTACTGTCTTCTTCTGCATGTAAGATGGAGGCTGCAAAAATCAAAAGTAAATAAAAGACTCCATGAAAAAATTAACATGGCAATAAATGTACCAAAATAACTAGTCAGAGAAAAAAAATAATAGATATATAATGCAACAAATAAATTCATATGCCAGTAAATGCACCAAAAATAATATTTTCGATAAATAATAGCTTTAATAAATTGATAAATTGAAAATGAATAAATTATATATTTAAAAGATAAAGGGGAAATAATTAAGAAATAAAAGGGAAAGTAAAATATAAGACATAATAATAGAGGAATTCATGCAAAAAGATAAACAAAATTGATTAATTTCCTGTCACATTTATTCAATTTATTTATGCCCTGTTATTGACATATGTGTTTGTACTGATGTTATTGTATGTGTGTGTGTGTGTGTGTGTCAGGTTTTATATTTTGTACTAACTGCTGCTGAGATTAATGCTCATTTCAGGCCGATGAACAGACATTTACAACATTTCTAACATTTCTAATTTATATCAGCTTTGGCACTTTACGACACTCTGAGGAGTGCTGTCGCTTTAAGAAGGTCGTTAGACCGCTCCGTCATGTGACCCTCACCTTGTGATCAGGGATCATGGGTAATGTAGGACTGACAGTGTTGATGAAGTTCCTTATGTTATGTTGAGTATACTGAGTATTTATTTCATATTTTTACTCTGATATTAACAAACAATATTTGTGTTTTTTTTCATATCAAAAGGAGTCGTCTCTTTTTACTGTTACAGTTTAACATTTTTCAAGTGAAGATGTAAAATTGTAGGATGCCGTTGGTATGGAGGCCCTAACGTGCCAAAAAGTAATTTTTTAAAAATTTCATTTTGTGCACATAAAATTAAAAGTTTGTTTTTCTGACTGTAAACATTACCAGTTTGTGTCTGAGGATGTCACAGCGTCATCTCAGTTTGATTTGAAATATATTCTTATTTTCATTTCTTGGGTTTTATATGTTTATTGTATTGAGTCACTTTTATTTTCAGGTTTGTTTTCTATAACATTGACTTATATTATACTGGGTAGATGATTTTTTTTTCTTTATAATGTGATGCATTTTAACACGTTCTACGGTCTATAATGTGGTATAATTTTTTGTCAAGGCATTTCCTGCTGAGACTGATGAAGGCTAAAGAGTTGTTTTGAGGTTTTCTGCTGGAGGGACTTTGTGCCACTAGATGGAGCCGCTTCATCACATCTGGAACAGCTGAGAGACTGAAACGGTCTGTGAAGATGAGTGAAGAAGCACCGGTGTGTCGGCTCGTGTTCAGAGAAAGTAAAACGAGGTAAACTGAGGCTGCCGACGGCAGCAGGGCGCAGTGAAGCCGATCGGTGGAGTTAAAAACCAGCCTGGACTGGTGGTCTGGTGGTCTGTATTTCACCCGACAGTAATGAACTTTATTGACCAGCATAAGAGCTGAATGCAAATTAAATCAATAGAAAGCAAAACAGTCCATTAATCTCTGCTTTAATGATGCCTTAAAGTAAGAAAATACACAAAAACTCTAAATTCGGAGACAAACAGAAACAAATAAGTTCCATTCTTGTTGCCATGGTAACTGCATCATCACTCCTGAGGAAGGTGCCTTCAAAGCTTTTACTACAAGCTGGACCACAAACATACTCCTTGTATGTTGAGTCATGGTATAAGCAGTTAAACACGTTAAAGTTCAGTAATGTATGAAAAACATGGAGGAGGTGGAGGGTTAAACGTTGAAGAAACAAACTAACATCAGAGTTGCGGTTTTTGAGATGTCGTGGCTGAGCCTGATTTCTTATCCGAACATAAATCTTTGAGGAGTTCTTGTGCGACTGTCCGTGTATAAACTGTGTCATTTGTCATTTTCTGTGTATTTCAGGCAGCAGTGTTATGGGTTTTGATTTTTTTAGTATTTTCAGTGAATTCAAACCCCCAAGAATCCTCTGAAAATCAGTTCAGTGAACCCAAATGACACCACAGTTTCATGCTGCAGGGGCAGGCGGCGGGTGAACAAGTTTCACGTCTGGCTGTTGCGCGTCTGAGGAAACTTAACTTGGTATTTTGCGGTTTCATCAGCAGGTCTTGAAGCAGCAGAGTCACCAGACACAGGAAGTCAGCAGCGCTCTTTTCTTTCTGTGGAGGAGGTTTGAGGTCAGAGCGCCGCTGTGTCTGATGATGGATCTGCTCTGGATGATCCTCCCGGTATTTTTGTTGCGCGTCGAGGCTCAGAACCTGACGGAGGTTACGGTTGAGCTCGGCCAGAGCGCCACCTTCAACTGCTCTCTGAGCACGACCGTCCACTGGCTGATAGAGATCCGCAGTCAGGTCAAAGGACTCATCGCCGTAACTTTTACTCCAGATCCAGAAGATGCCCAGTACTCCGTTTTTACAGCGCTGAAAACCAAGTATGTGGCCATGGGGAACAGACTGGTGATCACAGACGTCTCAGAAGAAGACTGCCGGCTTTATTTCTGCGGCAGGAAGACAAACAACATCATTGCAGTGTCAGACAAATTCCTCCTCCGCTCAGGTGAGAACAACACTTCTTTTTAATGCTGAAAACCACGTAAATGAAAAATGTAAAGTCTCTTCTGTTGTGTGTCATTTGACATTTTATCTATTACAGAATTAGTAGAACAATTGGACGCTTCAGAAAATAAGGAGACGGATTAAAAATGTCATGAACTCTGAAAGTTGTACTTTAAAAAAAACAAAGGTTTTTTTTGCATCATCTGACACCAAACAATTTTATTTTTAACTTTTAGAGACAAACAGTCCGTCCACTTTAAGAGTAGAGTTGGAAAAAATTTAAGTTGTATTGTCAACATGTACAGTGAAACACAGACAAAGGTCATTTTCTGACCATAAGAGGAAGTCGCCTGAATTAAATCATGAGGGTCTGACACCACATGTCTGATTTCTGTAATGTTATAAAGTTTCATAACTTCCTCAGAGCAGCCTGACTCACTGACATGCTGTCAGAGCATCAAATCTGTGACTGGAGGCTCTTCTGTTCAAATCAAGAACTTAAAGTGAAGGCGACGGCACAAACAAGCACATTTCTAATGTATTTAGTTTCGTGTATTTCGGCCTCCGTTGCTGCGTATTCGATGAATCCGGCTCCAGTTCTGAGGAACGACGGTCGCCTCCTCCTGAATGACCTCCACGGAGATACCGTTCAGTCGACCAGGTTTTGGCAAACATTAAACTTACACACACAAAAATACGTGATAAAAAAAGGCCTCAGATAAACAAACAACAAAGATGCGTGTTTGGAAACATTTTCAACACCATTCAGATGTCGAAAAGTGACGCCTGCTCCCCATAATGTTTATACCTTTTCGCCAATGATAGTTGTTGCTCGAGGTTTACAGGTTATCCTTTAGTGATGGTCGTACCTGTAACAAGTGCAGTTTATTTGATGCATTGGAGGCGAAGCTTAGCAATCTGGAGGTGCGGGTCCGCACCGTGACAATTTTACACCTATCGTTATTGTAATATGACACGTGTTTGTTTCCGTTAAAAATTTGTCATAATAATTGTCTGTCCGTCCTGAAGAGGGATCCCTCATCATCCTCTGCCGCCCTTCCTGAGGTTTCTTCCTTTTTCCCGTTACAGGGTTTTTTCGGGGGTTTTCCTCAGGTGATGTTAGGGTCTGAGGGCAGAGGGATGGTGCCTGCTGTAAAGCCCTCTGAAGAAAACTGTGTTTTGTGATAATGGGCTCTATAAATAAAACTGACTTGACTTGAGACTTCACTTGTGGACACGACATTGATATCGATATCTCATGAATGCCGTGAAGGAATGTCTTCAGATTTGCCACAAACGTCCACTTGGACTCAATGATGAAGTGTTAATGATGTTTTGACGGTCAAAGGTCGCTGTGACCGCATCAGTTGCGTTCTTGTGAACACAGTATTGACATTGATATTGATAAAATAATGAAGTTGTGATGTTTTATATCCAAAAGGTCAAAGGTCAGCTTCACAGCAGAGCAGCTGGATGTGGCGGAGCGACCCTGTGGTTTACGCCTCCTTCGCCTTGAATGTCCTCCTCTCAGTGATAACAGGTCTGTGTGTTGTAACAGATTAGGGCGATTTTGAAGATATCACATGAAACCAAGAGGTCGTTACCTCTGTCTGTTGCCTTTTTCAAAGTCAAAGGTTTTTGCTTTTGATGTTTCTTCTGAAGATTTTTATCAGAAAAAAAGTGTTAAACCTGTTTTTAAACACTGAGGTGTGAAGGTGGCTCACCTGCAGGTCTGTCAGCAGGTTTGGTCTTTATTTCTCTGTGTTTGAAGAAGAAGAACCGTAACTACCAGGTGACTGACGCCTCCCTGTTAACCAATCAGAACGCAGAGACACTGGAGACGCCACAGGTAAACGATGCTAATAAATGTATACGTGCTAATGGTATGTTAATGCTACTACTGCTAATGCTTGCTAATGCTACTGCTAGGAACTGTTAAAGCTATTACTACTGTGTACTTTCATTACAACTATTGATGCTACCACTTGTTCCTGCTAATGCTAATGCTAGTTACTGCTACATCCTAATGTTATTAGGAGTTAGTGCTATGCTACTGCTAGCCACTGCTAAATGCTTATGCTACTACTTACTACTCCCACTGCTACTTCTAATCGTACTATTTCTTACAACTACTTTTAATGCTACCAAAAGCTATGTGCAGTTAATGCTAACAGATGTTCAGTTGTCCTCCTGGTTCTGTTTACTTTGGTTCTCCTGTTGTGTTTCAGTACGAGGAGATCCAGATCAGAGCTCCTCCTGCTGCTGGTGCTGCTCCAGAGTGTATTTACTACAAAGCTCAGCTCCCTCGACCCATACTGCCTCAGTACTGACACCTCAACAACCTACTGTTGCCTAAACACCTGACTGTACCTGGACACCTGGGTAGTACCTGGACACCTGGATCATACCTGGACAACCTAGCTTTAGCTTTTGGCCCGATCCGGCGGGGGTGGTTTTGAGTCCGTTCAGACCTGCCACTGTGGCTCTGCTTCCTCTCTTTCTTTCTTTTCTGTTCCTGCTCTCTGTCATTCATGTTTAAGTCGTAACTGCTGATCAGTGACTTCAGGATCCTCACTGAGTCCTCATCCTTTTTACTGCTCACCACCTTCGGTCTGTTGAACTGCACTATGCTTCCCTTGTTTCCAAGCTTTCCTGGATCCTGGCCGTAACCCTGGCTGCGCCCGATCGTTGTGATTTCTGTGCTGGTCCTGTGACTCTGCCTTTGTACTGGACCCCTCACTCACCTTGACAACCAAATCTTACCGAAATACTTGGACGATCAAACATTACCTAAACACCTGGACTGTACCTGGAATCATCATCAGGAAGTGAGGGAACACTTCTCTCTCTGTGGAAGATGAAGCAGTTCTCACTGATGTTCCTCTGTCGCTGTCTGATGATGGATCTGCTGTGGATGAGCCTCCCCCGGTGTTTCTGCTGCACGCCAAAGCTCAGAACCTGACCGAGGTTAAGGTGGAGCTGGGTCAGAGCGCCACCTTAAATTGCTCCCCGAACACAACGACCATCCACTGGTTGATAGAGATTCGCAGTGAGGTCAGAGGACTCATTGCTAGAACCTTTTCTACAGATCCAGAAGATGCCCAGTACAACGTTTTTACACCGCTGAAAACCAAATATGTGACCATGAGGAACAAACATGTGGTCACAAACGTCTCTGAAGAAAACTCAGATTACTCAGGTTACTCAGAAGAAAGACTGCCGGCTTTATTTCTGCGGCAGGAAGACAAACAGCAGCACTGAAGTCTCAGAAACCTACCTTCTCTCAGGTAAGAACCAACACTTTGTGCTTCTTTTTTAATGCTGAAAGCCTCATGACACACAAATGTGAACAGTAGCCTGGAGTCTTGTGTTTAAAATGTATTTTTACATTTTGTTTTATCGTAAAAGTTTTAGATTAATGGTTGTTACTGGCTGTCAGAGGACAGGCCACATATACCACGAATCCTGAAATAGTTCTGAAGTTTGTTGTGTATCGTCTAACAGCGTCTCAAACCTGATAACCTTTCAGAGCAGATCTTCTGACTTTCCACTTCAAGTATTCAGGAATAAACAACACCTGTTTCAGTGTGCAATTCATGTCAGAGACAGTTGATCCTTAAGCCGTTAAATGGTTCAGCAGTGACCTCTCTGGCAGACAACAGTGTTTCAAAGTGGGTGACGTTAGATCTCAGTATCTGCAAATGACAAAAGGTGTCCCACAAGGCTCACTTTTAGGACCAGTGCTTTTCACTATTTATTTAAATGACAGCTTCATCTTTACAAAGCTGTAACGTTCACCTGTATGCGAACGACATCATTTTCTCCTGTTGGGCTGACAGCAAACCTTCAGCCTTCCTTCAGAGCTTAACAAGCTGCATTAATCAGTCTTAAACTTGTATTTAATGCTGATAAAGCAAAATATATGCTGTTACCCAGAGCGGAAGACATAAACAACAGCACTCGAGATCCCAGGTCTGTGCTTTAAATGGTACAAGCATTGAAAGAGTCCCATTTTGTAAGTATTTAGGCATCTGGATTGGTGACAAAATCACTTTCAAACCTCAAATTGATGCACTCATAAAAAATAAATAATAAATCAGGATTTTTTTGTTTTTATACGCACTTTGTGTTGCGTACGCCACCTTCCCTCTACTTTCCTGTGCACAGTTTTATAAAAGAGGCCCCTGAATACCTGAACAGGATTCTAGGATTTTAGGACATTAGGGTCTTCGCTCGGACCTGTGTCGGGGTGTGGGGACTCTGTTTTGATGCTGTATTATGTACTCTGGCACCTTATGTATACTAAAAGGACATAAACAATTCCCAGTGTGAATTACTTTATTTTTATTTGGAATAAGAAAATGGTTGGGGGGGCCACAGGGGTCACTATCAGGGGCCAGATTTGACCTGCCGTAAACTGAGTGTCGCTACTTTTGTCCATAGAAGACTCCACGGATCCAAAGAATGAAAAGGAGCTTATATAAAAAAAAATGAATCTAAGTTGTGAGTATTTTGATGTTGGTACATTACTAACTGTGTATTTTAACTTCTGTTTCTTCACTTTCAACCTCAATGTCATCGTAAGTAGTGATACTGAGATTGCTGAATCTCAGATGCTGAGATCGCTACTGGTTATTACTTTGGTTTCCAAAAAAAAAAGGGGGTGCGGCACTTTTTCTGCCACTAGACGGCAATGCCTGTGACCAATCACACCCACCTGAAGCACTTTTTGCACTTACTAAGGGTTTTTTCCTTAAGTCTAAATTCTTGCTTGTGTTGTACGTCGCTTTGGATAAAAGCGTCTGCTAAATGACATTGTAGAATTGTAGAATTGTAGCAGTAAACAAATGCTTTTCCCCCTGAAATTTCATCTCTGTCACGTTGTGACGTCGGCCACCTCAGCTCACAGTAAATTAAAACTCGACTGTGATTTTGCTCATTTGCTGACATGTTGAATGCATTTCAGTTTTTTTACGCTGTTATTTCTACTTTAATTTCCTGTTGTGTTGTTTGTGAGTGAAGATGATGATTAAGTTAGAACTGCTGACGCAGCTGTTTTCAGCTCTGTGGACGGTTTTGTTCGGAGACAAACAGGACTGCGGTGTCTTGTCGTGTCCCCTCTTAGCTCTTTAATGCTGGTTTTAGATCAGTTTTTATTTCAGTCCACAGACTGTTTGGACTCGATAAACATCCTCCTCTGACTGACCTCACTCTCACTTCCCCAAATATTCTAAAAATTACAGAGGTTAAATGGTTTCTGTTTTGTGTTAAACAAATTCCTGGAGTACGTCCACAACCGACAAAACCCCCAGAGCGAAAAAAAAAGCCCTTCCCCTTTTTAGCCAAAGTGTGACTTTTTTAGAGATGCATTCACCACATCAGTAACACTTTTCAAAACTTCCTGCGAGTTTGAGAAGTGAGAGAAGAAACTTAGAATATTTATGACTGTTGTCTGAGCTGAACTCTAGACTGTTTTTGACACTTAAATATAAATTATTTCTGCCCGCTTACAGGACATTTTTATTTTAAACACTCAAAAATGATTTACAGCTGTGATACACTTACAGCTCGTGGGCCAAATCTGGCCCCTGATAGGGCCCCTGGTGGCCCCTAACCATTTTCTAATTCACAATAAAAGTAAAGTGATTGACACTGTGAATAGTTTTTGTCCTTTAGTCTCCATAAGGTCCAGAGTGCACAAAACAGCATCGAAATAGAGTTTTCTGATCAAAAAAAGAGCCAGTGAAGGATCCCCCACACCCCCGACAGAGGTCCTAGAGAAGACCCTAATGTCCTAAAATACTAGACATGGGAGAATGACAATAATAATAATAATAATAATAGTAGTAATAGTAATAATTTTACCTTTTTTGTTGTCCAAAAACAACATAGTATAGCATGTTGAATAAAGAAGTCGACTTTTTTTGCCTCAGCGCATTCATTAATGAATTTAAGCATTTTGTTGTATATTTTTATATATTCACTGAGACGTTAAATGTTTTTATTTATTGAAATATGTGTTTGTACAATCACATATTAATTCGTAATTTAAGCGTTTAATAATATAATTTATTTCTATTCATTTATTTAAACATAATTAATGTATTTCAGTGTTTAATTATGTCTTTATTTATTCATTTATTAATTATTTGAGCATTCAATCATATATTTACACATTCATTACATTATTTATGTAAGCATTTTATTATATAATCCTATATTTAATTATTTATTAAAGCAGTTAATTATATTATTATATTTATTTAATTATTAACAAAGGCTTTTACTATATCACGTGTTTGCTAATTTATGTAAACATTATTAATATTATTATTATTATTATTATCATAAACTAATAATTCATTTATTTAGGGTTTTAGTTAAATGTTTAAACATTTAATCACCTAATATTTTTTTAGTTTTGCGACGAAGAAAAAGCCTCGGCTTTTATTTTGAAGATGAACTTCCTGTGTGTATGTTACCATAATGTCATAACTTGACAGGTCACTTCCTCCCCTCCACAATAAGAGTCTCTTCCCTCTGCGGTGAGTCTGTCTGATGTCCTCGCACTCAGGTGTCCGGTACCGGCTCACCTGCGGCCCACCTGTGGTTCACCTGTCCCCGTGACCGCGCTCACTTCACGGTTCCGGAGCTTCACCTCACGAGCTCACAGCGCTCGCGACAGCGGCGGATTAACGAGCTCACCGTAACACCGGCGGCGCGAGACACCGAGGAGCAGACAACAACCGCACCGAGCCCCGGAGCTGCTCACCGGGCCGGGGCTGTCCGGTTCTCCGGTGCGGACGCTGCTTGGCGGGCTAACGGCAGCTAGCCGAGCCGCGCGGTATCTGAGCGGCCGCCGCTGCCGCTCCGGTCCGGTCTGAGCGCCGAGCCCCGGCGCCAGATCCACCGCCTTAACCCCGTCATTTACCGCCTCACGGCTCCGGACACCAGCCCGGCGGGTCGGAGGACTACCGGAGCCCGCTGCACCCGGCCCCGGGGAGAGCCTCCGAGCGGACCGGGAGAAGGTGACCGCCGAACTGCGGCAGAGAAACTCCGGTTTTTACCCTCGCACACCTTTTTCGGCATTTTCACGGTGTTTCAGTCTCGGTTCCGGATCTTTGGGCCTACGGGAGGTCTCTGCGGATAATTCGGCTCCGGTACCAGGTCTCCTGGTGGAGGGGAACCTGAGGTTCGGCTCGGCTCGGAAGAAGATCCAGAACCGTGAGAAAGTGACCCTGCCGGTTCGCATTAGAAAAACCCGGGTTTTAAACTTTAACCCGGGGTTATTTAGCGTTTGTGGGGGTTCTGGGTGTCCCGGGTCCGGATGTCCCGGACTACAGGAGACCTCAGGGTATAATTCGGCTCCGGGTAGAACCCTGCTGCGCCATGGGGACCCAAGGAACGGGCAGGAAGAGGATCCCGAACCGGGACAAGCTGACCGCAGAAGACGATGCTCTCAACCAGATCGCTCGAGAGGTGAGTTACTGATCGATACTATGATTGATGTGATTATTGCTGATTGATTGCTGATTATTGATCTGAAGGCGGGGAGACTACAGCTCGAGCACCGCATCGCACTGCGGGAAATCCCACAACTGCGGGTTTTTGCGGTTTCATAGAATCATACTGTCTCTTTAATGGAGCCTGGACCGGAAACAGCTGGGAGACATGAAAATAAAATCCCAGTCAATTATCAAAAATCAATGATAAACACAAATAAACACTCCGTTATAACATTGAAATCAATAAACGAAATAAAAAAACAGATTTAATTTTAAATAAATAAACATAGATAATATGATCAAATAAAAAATAATTTAATTATTATTATTAGAATTATGAGAATTAATGATCAGAAGTTATTTTAAAAAAGTTATAAAACTGAAATCACCAAATAACACAAAATGATGCAATTTAAAATGAATAAACATAACTGATAAAATCAAAATGTTTAAAATAAATGCATTATAACATAATCATGTTTTAACTATAAAGTAATAAGTATAAAAGAGACAGTGGTGGAAGAGATTGGATGAATAAATTAGCAAAAATGATTACGGACCAAAACAATAAATCGGTAAAGCTGAGTGCCCGTTAACCCTCTGAGCTCAGGCTGGATCCTGACGGTGAGTGTTTATGTGTCTGATGTTTGTGGTTTGTGTTTTAAAGAAAATCAAATCATGTTCGTACAGTATTTGAGGAAGCTGTTGAATCATGTATTCATTTTTAAAGAACCGTCTCGGGACGCACAGCTGAAATTAGATTGTCCAGCAAAGTTTGATGTTATAAATGTTCAGTTCGGGTCCCAAACATCAGGAAAGTGCTGGATGCTGACTTGATGGACATTATCTTGAATTTTAAACTTCTAAACGCAAATTATATCAGATGTTAAAGAAAAATAAATAATTTAAGAACATTTGAATGAAAATGAATAATTAGATAAAAACGTAATGCAGAACAAAATGAAAAAATGTACTGAAATAATAAAAGGAATTTAAAAAATGCAAATAATGACAATAAGAGGAAGGAGCAGGTGGGCAGGTCAGCAGACACAAAAATAAAAAATAGAGATTTAAAACAAACTAACATTCATTGAAATAATTTTCTGCTGACAGCAACACTGATTATTCAGTCTCATTTTATTTTTGATTTATTTTATTTTTTTGATTCATTCAAAAGTTTTCTGTATCATTTTATTTTAGTTTGATTCTTATCGTTTGGGTTAGTTTTATGTTGTGTTGGTATAGTTTTATATTTTGTAGCCCTTTCTTTCATTTTTGCGATGTTTTAGTGTTGGATTTATTATTATTGTTATTACTAGCTTGTTTCAGGTTTTATTCCATATTATTATTTATATGTTATTATTTGAGGTTATTTATTTAATTTTAACCCGACCAGTCAAATGTCAGAATATTGATTATATCGAATATGAAGTTGCTGTTTGGTGGCTCATATATTTGAATATTTCTGTGATGAGCAGTGTGTGTGTGTGTGTGTGTGTGTGTGTGTGTGTGTGTGTGTGTGTGTGTGTGTGTGTGTGTGTGTGTGTGTGTGTGTGTGAGTGAGTGAGTGTGAGTGAGTGAGTGAGTGAGTGAGTGAGTGAGTGTGTGTGTGTGTGTGTGTGTGTGTGTGTGTGTGTGTGTGTGTGTGTGACGTGCTCCTCTGTGCTAACAAAAGCGTCTTTATGTTCAGTGTGTGTTGTTCATGCTGTCGTCCTACATACTGAAGCTGCAGGAATGTGACACTAACTGATGAATGAGCTGCTCATTGTGTGTGTGTGTGTGTGTGTGTGTGTGTGTGTGTGTGTGTGTGTGTGTGTGTGTGTGTGTGTGTGTGTGTGTACTGGCTCTTTAGTTTCCTCATTTTAACTCTTTGTGTTGCTGGAGGTTTAAAATTGACTTAAACACTGTGATAGATGCTTTTATTGTGAAGCAGGAAGTGGTCAGGCAGAATCAGCTGATGTTTGAAAACTGGATGAGTCACACACACACACACACACACACACACACACACACACACACACACACACAGACTGTTGAACCAGTCTGTTCACTTCAGAAATGTTGCTGCTTAAATCATCTGTTTTCTGAACGAACCTGGAGGCTCTGACCTGCTGTGTGTGTGTGTCTGTGTGTGTGTGTGTGTGTGTGTGTGTGTGTGTCTGTGTGTGTGTGTGTGTGTGTGTGTGTGTGTGTGTGTGTGTGTGTGACCTCCATCCTTTAATCCTCAGCAGCACAAACATTAATCTGCATCTCAGTCTGACACACATCAACAGACAAAACAACATGACAACACAACATGACAACATGACAACACAACACGACAACACAACATGACAACACAACATGACAACATGACAACACAACATGACAACACGACAACACAACATGACAACACAACATGACAACATGACAACACAACACGACAACACAACATGACAACACAACATGACAACATGACAACACAACATGACAACACGACAACACAACATGACAACACAACATGACAACACAACATGACAACACGACAACACAACATGACAACACAACATGACAACATGACAACACAACACGACAACACAACATGACAACACAACATGACAACATGACAACACAACATGACAACACGACAACACAACATGACAACACAACATGACAACACAACATGACAACACGACAACACAACATGACAACACAACACAACATGACAACATGACAACACAACATGACAACACAACACAACATGACAACATAACATGACAACATGACAACACGACATGACAACACAACATGACAACACGACAACACAACACGACAACACAACATGACAACATGACAACACGACATGACAACACAACATGACAACATGACAACACGACAACACGACAACACAACACGACAACACAACACGACAACACAACATGACAACATGATAACACGACAACACAACACGACAACGCAACACGACAACACGACAACACAACATGACAACATGACAACACAACATGACAACACAACATGACAACACGACAACACAACATGACAACACGACAACACAACATGACAACATGACAACACTACACATCAACGCGACACGACAACACAACACACGCACGTTTGAACGCACGCGTGCGTCGAGCGAACACTAAGCGTGCTTTATTAAAACGGTGGCGTGCAGGTGAAGCAGTGAGGGAGAGGATAAATGCTGGTCTTTATTTGGGTTCAGGCCCTCAGGGGGAAAACGAGACAGAGACGGAGACAGACGCAGACAGAGACAGACGCAGATACAGACGCAGATACAGAGGAGACAGAGACAGAGACAGACGCAGATACAGAGGAGACAGAGACAGAGACAGACGCAGAGACAGAGACAGACGCAGAGAGACAGACAGAGACAGACGCAGAGAGACAGACAGAGACAGACGCAGAGACAGAGACAGACGCAGATACAGAGACAGACACAGATGCAGAGACAGACACAGACACAGAGACAGACACAGATGCAGAGACAGACACAGAGACAGACGCAGAGACAGACACAGAGACAGACACAGATGCAGAGACAGACACAGAGACAGACGCAGAGACAGACGCAGAGACAGACACAGAGACAGAGACAGACAGAGAGCTCACAGGCTCATCAGGTGTGGCTCAGGGAGTGTCTCCTGCTGCAGAGACAACTGGACTGTCCACATTCCTCCTGCAGGAGACACAGAGGTAGACAGACAGAGAGACATAAATATATCTGTATTTGACATGTGTATATATGTGTATATATGTGTGTGTGTATATATGTATATGTGTGTGTGTGTGTGTGTGTGTATGTATATAAATTATTTGTGGTGTTTTGTGTCCAGCTGTTCCTCAGACAGGTACCGTCTGTGATGAGATCATTCAGTGTATCGATCTGATTATTGATCCGTGGAAACATCCGGAACAGCTTTGTTTGTTTGTTTGTTTGTTTGTTTGTTTTTGGAGGAAACTAAATTCAGAAACTCTCCAGGGATGTTTAATTAACCTTTTAACAGTTTTTCATTAAAATATAATATTGATCTTTGTTATGGAGATAATTGATTATTGATCATCAAAACTAATGTGTCTGTGTGTGTGTGTGTGTGTGTGTGTGTCTGTGTGTGTCTATGTGTGTATGTCTGTGTGTCTCTGTGTATGCGTGTGTGTGTGTATGTTTGTGTCTGTGTGTCTGTGTGTGTCTGTGTGTGTCTGTGTGTGTCTGTGTGTGTGTGTTAGGCGGAGGCACGGCTGGCGGCGAAGCGAGCGGCGAGGGCGGAGGCTCGAGAGATCCGGATGAAGGAGCTGGAGAGACAGCAGAAAGAGGTGAGGACGCTTTTATGCTGAAAGAACTTCCTGTCACCTGGTTTATTGTGAAAGAATCTGACAGATTGTCGGTTGAAACACAAACAACTAAACGATACATTTTTGTGTTTCTACAGTTTTTGTTTTGCCCCTTTACTTAAGAAAGGTTTTCAAAAAGAGAAAAAGGTTTAGGTACAGAAAAATAAATCACAAAAAATTAGAAAATAAAATGTATATTATCAACATTTGAAGAATAAATACTACACATAAACATATCAATATTATTTGAAATATTTCTATATTTAATAATTAAATTATATAATGTTTGTGTGTCCAGTTTTTGTTTTGCGTCTTTACATAAGAAAAGAAAGTTTAAAGACACAAAAATGTGAAAAATGAAATGCAAAAACTATATTTTAAAAATCCAAAGTGAAATTTACATATTTTTAATAAATGTTTTAAAAATATATATGAATGTTATGCGTTAAATACAAAAAAATGTCAGAAAAAGGCGTACAAGTCCTTTTTTAAAGTTACAAAAAGGAATAGGGTTAAGAAACAGAAAAATAAGGTATTTTAAAATAAAAACATGTTAAAAAAGCAGTTTAAACAGTACAAATGTAAAACCAAGTTTTTTTTATTATTGTTAAAAATAAATAGTACACATAAAATGAAATAAATAAAAAGTATAAATGCTTTTCAAAAAGTTAAAAAAGAAATGAGGTTAAGACACACAAAGGCAAATCAGAAAAATAAAAACTAAAGATATTTTAAAAGTGAAAATATAGAAATAATTTTTTTATTATTGGTAAAAACAAACAGTTTACGTAAAATACAAAAAAAGTATAAATACTTTTTAAAAAGTAAAAAAGAAAAAAGAATTAAGGTTAAGACCACAAAACCAACCGAGAGGTTGAATTGAAGAAGAGATTGAAGTGAAGCTGAAGCTGAAGCTGAAGTGAAGCTGAAGCTGAAGTGAAGCTGAAGTGAAGCTGAAGTGCAGCTGAAGTGAAGCTGAAGTGAAGCTGAAGTGCAGCTGAAGTGAAGCTGAAGTGAAGCTGAAGTGCAGCTGAAGTGCAGCTGAAGTGAAGCTGAAGTGCAGCTGAAGTGAAGCTGAAGTGCAGCTGAAGTGCAGCTGAAGTGCAGCTGAAGTGAAGCTGAAGTGCAGCTGAAGTGAAGCTGAAGTGCAGCTGAAGTGCAGCTGAAGTGAAGCTGAAGTGCAGCTGAAGTGCAGCTGAAGTGCAGCTGAAGTGCAGCTGAAGGGAAGCTGAAGTGCAGCTGAAGTGCAGCTGAAGTGAAGCTGAAGTGCAGCTGAAGTGCAGCTGAAGTGAAGCTGAAGTGCAGCTGAAGTGAAGCTGAAGTGAAGCTGAAGTACAGCTGAAGTGAAGCTGAAGTGAAGCTGAAGTGCAGCTGAAGTGAAGCTGAAGTGCAGCTGAAGTGCAGCTGAAGTGCAGCTGAAGTGAAGCTGAAGTGCAGCTGAAGTGAAGCTGAAGTGAAGCTGAAGTGAAGCTGAAGTACAGCTGAAGTGAAGCTGAAGTGCAGCTGAAGTGCAGCTGAAGTGAAGCTGAAATGCAGCTGAAGTGAAGCTGAAGTGAAGCTGAAGTGCAGCTGAAGTGCAGCTGAAGTGAAGCTGAAGTACAGCTGAAGTGAAGCTGAAGTGCAGCTGAAGTGCAGCTGAAGTGCAGCTGAAGTGACGCTGAAGTGAAGCTGAAGTACAGCTGAAGTGAAGCTGAAGTGAAGCTGAAGTACAGCTGAAGTGAAGCTGAAGTGAAGCTGAAGTGCAGCTGAAGTGAAGCTGAAGTGCAGCTGAAGTGCAGCTGAAGTGCAGCTGAAGTGAAGCTGAAGTACAGCTGAAGTGAAGCTGAAGTGAAGCTGAAGTGCAGCTGAAGTGAAGCTGAAGTGCAGCTGAAGTGCAGCTGAAGTGAAGCTGAAGTGAAGCTGAAGTGCAGCTGAAGTGAAGCTGAAGTGCAGCTGAAGTGCAGCTGAAGTGAAGCTGAAGTGCAGCTGAAGTGAAGCTGAAGTACAGCTGAAGTGAAGCTGAAGTGCAGCTGAAGTGCAGCTGAAGTGAAGCTGAAGTACAGCTGAAGTGAAGCTGAAGTGAAGCTGAAGTACAGCTGAAGTGAAGCTGAAGTACAGCTGAAGTGCAGCTGAAGTGCAGCTGAAGTGCAGCTGAAGTGCAGCTGAAGTGAAGCTGAAGTGAAGCTGAAGTACAGCTGAAGTGAAGCTGAAGTGCAGCTGGAGTGCAGCTGAAGTGCAGCTGAAGTGCAGCTGAAGTCCAGCTGAAGTGAAGCTGAAGTGAAGCTGAAGTGAAGCTGAAGTACAGCTGAAGTGCAGCTGACTCAGCGAGCCGCTCTCTGATCTGAAGCTGGCTGCCTCCTGAGTATTTTGGGGATAACTGTATTGATAGGTTTCTGTGGAGGGTCACATGATGCAGAGGAGGTCTTGTGGAGTCAGAGTGGGGTCAAAGGTCAGGCTGTGAGGTAACAGTGCGTGTGAATGTGCTTTAATCAGTCAGCAGCTTCACGCTGAGTCTCTGCGCTCTGGATCTCTGTGTTTCTCTGCGGTGAGTCGAATATTTTCACTGTTTTATCAAAAAAGCGACACTTTAAATACCACAGCGGGCTAATTTTAGCTCCACGATAACAAAAGAAAAAGTCAAGATAAAAGTAAAGATAAAAAACACAAAATGTATCAGTTTAATATACAAATAGTTACAATAAATATATTTATGTATGTTATATTTACTTTATTTAAGGATTTATACTTTTATTTATTTATTTTTATTTATACTTTTCCCAACATTTTTTGGTATTTCATGTATACTATTTTTTAAATTTCTAAATTTTCTAAATTTCTTTACATTTTCACTTTTAAAATATTGTGGGTTAGGGTTTTTTGCATTTTGTTGTGGAACTCAATACTTTTTACAGTGCTTTTTACAAGTATTTGTTTTAATTTTTTATACCTGTGGATATTGTATTTGTTCAAATTATTTACCATTTTAGCGTATGTTAACTCGGTATGAAAGGGTTTCGTTTTTAAACCTTTTTTTTTTTAAGACAGTTTGTATTTAATGTCTGCTGTTTTTTTTTTATTATTTATTATTATTCATTTTTAATATATATTTTCAAAAATGTGTTTTTTAAAAGAAATTAGTTTCCATCTATGGTAATTTAAAATCTCTTTTACCTTTAATTAATTTTATTAAAAGTTTTTTTTTAAATCAAGTTAAAAAAGTATTTTAAATGTGAAAGTTAAGCTAAAAACCTATATTAATTAGTTATAGCTAGTAATAGTCTACTAAAATATATTGGAGATACAAAACCAAAATAGTAACAACATTAAAAAATATATGATTCAATTATTTTACTTAATGAAATAGTTCTACTAATATTAATGTTCTTAATGTATAATATTTATGTTTATTTATTTTCAACATTTGTTAAAATAATAACAAATGTTTAACATTTGTTAAACATTTGTTATTATTTTATATTCAGTGTAAATTAAAAACAAAACAAAACATAGAAATAGCTGTCTTTTTATTTATCAGAATCTCCTTAAAACAGCAGCTAGTTTAAAAAGATTTATTTATAGTTATGTGTCAATAAAACACTGTACATCTTTCCAAAAAATGTAAAAGTTACATCAACGAAACGATCTCTTTTTAAAAAGGGAGAAGATTAATTTGTTTTATTCTGCTGTAACATCCAAACTTTTTGAATGAGCTGATTGAAACAAAAGAACGTGGAAGTCAGGGAGGATTTCAGAAGTTTTCATGTGTTTGTGCAGAATATTCAGTTCAGATTTACTGAACTAACTATTTATCAGCTGTAAAACATTAACATGTCAACACTGTCAAACGTCGAGCAGCAAAAAGCTGAAATCCAAAACTGATTTCAGAGTTTAGGATCTGAAGCTTGACCGTCAGGTTTCTGATGTTTGACATGACGTTTAACACGTCAAACTGAACGAGAGATGAACTTCTAAAGAACTTTTGGGTGTGAATGCTGGATGTTGAAAAGCTGACGCTAGACTGCAATGCTGATTTAAACATTGAAGTAATACCATTAAGGTGTGAATGATGTCGAATATTTTCAGGTTTATTGAAAAGCTGACGTGGGACTGCGTTGAGGGCTTTGAAAGTGGAATAACACCAATAATGATATTAAAAATAATAAGGAATATTTTATTTTTTCTTGATAAGCTGATGCTAAACTGCAGTGCTAGCTTTAAAGGTTGAATTACACCATAAAGTATAAAAATGTGGAGTATTTTAGATGTTTTTTGAAAAGCTGACACTAAAATGCTGCGCTGGGTTAGATGTGTATGAATGTCAGTCAACAGCTGAATGTTAAATGATACCAAATGTGTGAAGAATTGTAAAGGTTTCTTGAAAAGCTGATGCTAAACTTCAATGCTGACTTTAAAAGCTGAACACAACAGTTAACGTATAAAGCCGTGTCATGTCAAAGTGGATCAGCTGCGTGTGAATGTCAGTGAAAAGCTGAATGATTTCAGTGCTGTGAATATTTAAAGGTTTTTGAAAAGTGCTGCGCTAAATGTGAGAAGAAGCTGAATTCTGTTTCTGTGAAGTTCGTGTGACAGAGGCGGAGGTTTCACTGCCGAAAAGTGTATTTTCAGCCGTCCTCAGCACTATCTCACCTGTCTCACCTGGTGTCTCTAACCTGCGGTCTGTCCTCTTGTGTCTCCTCCCGCCTCCTGTAGCTGTTTCACAGCCACAAGGTACAACTGACCGACCTCTGCTCTCCACTTTCAACACTCACACGCCGCCCTGCTCCCTGCTGCGTTTGTTTTAATTCCTTTCACAGGACGGTTAAAACAAACGCACCTCCAGTTTTTCTCCTTAAATGTCGAGTTTCATTCTGTTCATCTGTTCTAACACTTTGTCTTCTTCTTCCTCTTCCTCCTCCTCCTGCTCCTCCTCTTCCTCCTCTTGCTCCTCTTGCTCCTCCTCTTCCTCTTCCTCCTTCTCCTCCTCCCTCTCCTCTCCCTCTTCCTGCTCCTCCTCTTACTCTTCTTCCTCCTGCTCCTCCTCTGCCTTATCTTCCTCTTCCTCTTCCTTATCTTCCTCTTCTTCCTGCTCCTCCTGCTCCTCCTCTTCCTCCTCTGTTTCTGCCACAGAAGTATTATGGTCTGGATAGTAAGTGGGGTCACATTGAGCAGTGGATGGTAGGACTCCTCTTCCTCCTGCTGTAGTGTTCTGGTCTCATGAAAACCTTCAAACTGATTTCTCTGATCCAGATCCAGATCCAGATCCAGATCCAGATCCAGTGTGCTCACTGGGACAGTTGGGAGGTTTTCGTGCGTGTGTGTGTGTGTGTGTGTGTGTGTGTGTCTGTGTGTGTGTGTGTGTGTGTGTGTGTGTGTGTGTGTGTGTGTATGTATGTGCGTGCATGCTGTTTGTTGTTGTTTATCAGCGGTGACAGACAGACTCCCACGAGGATTATCAGCCTGTTTAATCCTTGTCTGACAGATAATCTGACTCTCACTTCAGATCACACACACGCTGCACGCACACACACACGCTGCACGCATGCTGCACGCACACACGCACGCACGCTGCACGCACGCTGCACGCACGCTGCACGCACGCTACACGCACGCTGCACGCACGCTACACGCACGCTGCACGCACGCTGCACACACGCTGCACATTTTATTTAAAAAAATCTCATATCGATAATATTGTACTGATTATTTTTAATATATTTTAATTAATTTTAATTAAAATTTAAAAATTTAATTACATTTTTGGGCACTTTCATAATTGAGTCTATTTATTGATTTGGTTAATTTATATATATATATATATATATATATATATATATTTCAATTTTATTGTTTTTTTTATTGTTTATTTTGTAGTAATTTTAACATAATTTCCTTTTAAATTATTTTTAATTAAATATATATATGGTTATATTCATTAAGTTATTAATATTTTAGTAATTATTAAAAGTAATGTTTAATTTGCACTTTTATATTGATTTCTTTTATTTCTATTTTATGCCTATTTTTAATTCATTTAATATAGGTATATATAGGTATATGTACATAATTTCATTTTTTTTTTGGTATTTTTTGATAAAAGAAACTTGTTTTATTCATTATATTATATTAGTTATTGTATTAATATCCTAGTAATGCATTTTAAAGTTTATTTTGCATTTTATTCTTTAAGTCCATGTGCAGTGCCGCCCATGAGCATGTCTGACAGGTTCCTCAGATTGATTATGTGTGGGGTCCCTGGGTTGTGTCTGTCAGGTAGAGTCTCTTCTTCTTCTCTTATTTTCAGCTCTTTAACTCGTGTGTTCTGTTTCTTCTTCGTGGCCTTTCAGGAGGACAGTGAGCGGTATTCTCGCCACTCACGGAGACACGCTTCGGTCTGTATCTCTTCTTCTGCTTCATCTTCGTCTTCTTCGTCTGTCTGTCCTCTTCCTCACTTAAGTTTCATCTTCTAAGTTGGACTTTAGTCTTTTACTTAAGATAGTTAAAGGACCGGTACCAGGGGCAAGTTAAGGTCATGGTCCTTGAGCAGTCGGGTGGACCTGGTTTCAGTGTGTGTGTGTGTGTGTGTGTGTGTGTGTGTGTGTGTGTGTGTGTGTTAACCTGTTGTTTGTGTGTTTGCAGATGTCGGACGATGAAGAGAGGATGTCTGTGGGGAGTCGAGGCAGCCTCAGGGTGAGTCTCACTAACACACCACCGGTTCTCTGGGGCTAGCTTTGTGGGGTGGGCTCTGTAGGGGCTGGTTCTGTGGGGCCGTCTCTGTAGGGGCCGGCTCTGTGGGGCCGTATCTATAGGGGCTGGCTCTGTGGGGCTGTCTCTGTAGGGGCTGGCTCTGTGGGGCTGGTTCTGTGGGGCTGTCTCTAGGGGGGCTGGCTCTTTGGGGCTGGTTCTGTGGGGCTGTCGCTGTCGGGGCTGTCTCTGTTGGGGCTGGTTCTGTGGGGCTGTCTCTGTAGGGGCTGGTTCTGTGGGGCTGTCTCTGTGGGGCTGTCTCTATGGTGGCTGTCTCTATAGGGGCTGGTTCTGTGGGGCTGTCTCTATGGTGGCTGTCTCTATAGGGGCTGTCTCTGTAGGGGCTGGCTCTGTGGGGCTGGTTCTGTGGGGCTGTCTCTGTAGGGGCCGGCTCTGTGGGGCTGTCTCTATAGGAGCTGGTTCTGTGGGGCTGGCTCTGTGGGGCTGTCTCTGTGGGGCTGTATCTATAGGGGCTATCTCTGTAGGGGCTGGTTCTGTGGGGCTGTCTCTATAGGGGCTGTCTCTGTAGGGGCTGGTTCTGTGGGGCTGGTTCTGTGGGGCTGTCTCTGTAGGGGCTGGCTCTGTGGGGCTGTCTCTGTAGGGGCTGGCTCTGTGGGGCTGGTTCTGTGGGGCTGTCTCTATGGGGGCTGTCTCTGTAGGGGCTGGCTCTGTGGGGCTGTCTCTATGGTGGCTGTCTCTGTAGGGGCTGGTTCTGTGGGGCTGTCTCTATAGGGGCTGTCTCTGTGGGGCTGTCTCTATGGTGGCTGTCTCTATAGGGGCTGGTTCTGTGGGGCTGTCTCTGTAGGGGCTGGCTCTGTGGGGCTGGTTCTGTGGGGCTGTCTCTGTAGGGGCTGGCTCTGTGGGGCTGTGTCTGTAGGGGTTGGTTCTGTGGGGCTGTCTCTGTAGGGGCTGGCTCTGTGGGGCTGTCTCTGTAGGGGCTGGCTCTGTGGGGCTGTCTCTATAGGGGCTGGTTCTGTGGGGCTGTCTCTATAGGGGCTGTCTCTGTAGGGGCTGGTTCTGTGGGGCTGTCTCTATAGGGGCTGTCTCTGTGGGGCTGTCTCTATGGTGGCTGTCTCTATAGGGGCTGGTTCTGTGGGGCTGGTTCTGTGGGGCTGTCTCTATAGGGGCTGTCTCTATAGGGGCTGGTTCTGTGGGGCTGTCTCTATAGGGGCTGTCTCTGTAGGGGCTGGTTCTGTGGGGCTGTCTCTGTAGGGGCTGGCTCTGTGGGGCTGTCTCTGTAGGGGCTGGTTCTGTGGGGCTGGTTCTGTGGGGCTGTCTCTGTAGGGGCTGGCTCTGTGGGGCTGGTTCTGTTGGGCTGTCTCTGTAGGGGCTGGTTCTGTTGGGCTGTCTCTGTAGGGGCTGGTTCTGTGGGGTGGGGCTGTCTCTATAGGGGCTGTCTCTGTAGGGGCTGTGTCTTTAGGGGCTGGCTCTGAAGTCTTGTTGTGTCTTCTTCTCTGCAGCCCTCAGCGCATCGCTCTCTCAGCTACAGGGTCGGTCCATGACATCATTTCCTGTCTATTGTCAGTGTAGATCAGCCAGTAGTGTCAGCAGCTCTGATTGGGCGGCTGATTGTCAGCTCGTCCAATCAGAGCTTGTGTTGCTAGAAGGTAGACTCAGACTGTGTTGTGTACTGACCCTTTAGTTTGCCTCAGCGATCGACTGTTTTCTTTTCTGGTTATTTGAACTAACACAACTGTTCTCTCTGTTTTTACTTCCTCTTTTCCATCCGTCCTCCCTCTGCACCTCCCTCTGACTCCTCCCTCTGCCCCCCCCCCCAGCCTTCAGACTACAGTGGTTTTTTTGGCTCCAGCTCTCGGGCCTCCTCCAGGGCCAGTTCAGCTCGTGCCAGCCCAGTGGTGAGCTCCCACTGTCTGTCTGAGTGTGCTCCCCTCTGTCCTCTGGTTCTCCTCTGGTTCTCCTCCTCCTCGGGTCCTCCTCTGTGTGTCGTTGTAGAATCATGTGTGTAGGTGGTGTGTGTTTGTTGCTGACAGTGTGTTTGTGTATTCAGGTGGAGGAGAAACCTGACAGAGATTTTCTGGACAAAGTGAGAAAAAACTCGAACATTATTTCAAACATGTTTTCCTTCACTGCTTATTGTAGTTCACTGATGTCTCCTCCTCCTCTCTCCTCTCTCCTCCTCTTCCTCCTCCTCTCTCCTCTCTCCTCCTCTTCCTCTCTCCTCCTCCTCCTCCTCTCTCCTCTTCTCTCCTCTCTCCTCCTCCTCTCTCTTCTCTCCTCTCTCTCCTCCTCCTCTCTCCTCTCTCCTCTCTCCTCCTCCTCTCTCTTCTCTCCTCTCTCTCCTCCTCCTCCTCTCTCTTCTCTCCTCTCTCTCCTCCTCTCCTCCTCCTCTCTCCTCCTCCTCCTCTCCTCTCTCCTCCTCCTCTTCCTCTTCTCTCCTCCTCCTCCTCCTCCTCTCTCCTCCTCCCCCTCCTCCTCCTCTTCTCTCCTCCTCCTCTCTCCTCTCTCTCTCCTCCTCTCTCCTCCTCCTCTCCCCTCCTCTCTCTTCTCTCCTCTCTCTCTCCTCCTCCTCTCTCTCTTCTCTCCTCTCTCCTCCCTCTCCTCCTCCTCTCTCCTCTCCTCTCTCTCTCTCCTCCTCCTCCTCTTCCTCTTCTCCCCTCCTCCTCCTCCTCCTCCTCTCTCCTCCTCCTCCTCCTCTTCCTCTTCTCTCCTCCTCCTCTCTCCTCCTCCTCTCCCCTCCTCTCTCTTCTCTCCTCCCTCTTCTCTCTTCCCTCCTCCTCCTCCCCCTCTCTCTTCTCCTCTCTCTCCTCTCCTCTCTCCTCTCTCTCCTCTCCCTCCTCCTCCTCTTCCTCCTCTTTCCTCTCTCCTCCTCCTCCTCTCTCCTCTCTCCTCCTCCTCCCTCTTCTCCCCCCCTCTCCTCCCCCCCTCTCCTCCTCCTCTCTCCTCCTCTCTCTTCTCTCCTCTCTCTTCTCTCTTCTCTCCTCCTCCTCCTCCTCTCTCTTCTCTCCTCTCTCTCCTCCTCCTCCTCCTCTCTCTCCTCCTCCTCCTCCTCCTCTCTCTCCTCCTCCTCCTCCTCCTCCTCCTCCTCCTCCTCCCCCTCCTCCTCAGGGCTCGAGGACGGCCTCTACGCTGTCCGCCGCCACGCTGGCGTCTCTGGGCGGGGCTTCGTCCCGCAGAGGAAGCTGTGACACGTCGTTCTCGGTGGAGACGGAGGCGTCAATCAGAGACATGAAGGTACAAAAAGTTTTTAATTTGAAATTTTCTGAACTTAATTCGGAGACAAAAAGGCATTTCAACTTTTACATTTTTTTTACATAGAATGATGATGATAATTAGAATGTTTTCATGATTATACATGAAATATAAATGAATACATAAATAAATAAAAACATGAATAAAACTATCATAAAAATGATGATATGAATAAAAATTGCTAAAGTAAAAAAGTGCGTTAAAGATTCTCTGGCAGTAAAATAAATAATAAATAGTAAAATTCAAAAATTAAAAATAATTGTAATAATAGAAAAAGAAATAACAAAGGACTCTCTGGCAGTATAATAATAATAATAAAAAATAACAACAATAATACAAACAAAAATAGTAATTACGTTACTGTGGTTGGGGCTCTTTGGCAGTAAAATAAAAGAAAAATAAAAGCGGTGCGGATATTGCTGTGTTAATGACTGCCATGCTTAATAATAATAATAATGATGATAATACATAAATAATGATTACTATTATAATTATAATAGTAATAATAATAATAATAATAGATATCATAATCATGCAGATATTACTGTTTTCAGGACTCACTGGCAGTGAGATGATAATAACAATAATAATGATAATAATAATAATAATAAAATAGAATAAATGATGATAATTAAAATAATAATAATAATAGTGATCTTGTTGTGTCCAGGACTCTCTGGCGGAGTCAGAGGAAAAGTACCGTAAAGCGATGGTTTCTAACGCTCAGCTGCACAACGAGAAGTCTACTCTGATGTACCAGGTGGAGACTCTGAAGGAGGAGCTGAGCCACATGGAGGAGCTGCTGTGGGAGTCCAGGAGGCACTGTGACGACCGGACCAAGGTCCAAGACCAGGACCCTAAAACCAGAGTCCATCCACACATTTCACAGAAAGCTCTTATGAGAGTGTTAAGTGATAATTTTTCTGTGTTTGTGTGTGTGTGTGTGTGTGTGTGTGTGTGTGTGTTTGTGTGCGTTTGTGTGTGTTTGTGTGTGTGCGTTTGTGTGTGTTTGTGTTTGTGTGTGTGTTTATGTGTTTGTGTGTGTGCGTTTGTGTGTGTTTGTGTGTGTGCGTTTGTGTGTGTGTGTTTGTGTGTGTTTGTGTGTGTGTGTGTTTGTGTTTGTGTGTGTGTGTGTGTGTGTGTGTGTGTGTGTGCAGGAGCTGGAGCGTGAGCGTCAGGCTCACCATGTCCTTCAGTTCCAGTTCAAAGAGATGGAACAAACTCTGAGACAGACCGAAGAGCTGCTGACGGTCAGTCCACCAGGAAACACACACACACACACACACACCGCTCTGTGGCACAAACATCCACTCTGACTCAACCTTTAACTGAGCAGAGTCTGCAGGTCGAAGGTCACTGTGACCTCATCTGTCTCATTTTTGTTAACACAATATCTCAAGATCTTCTTGAGGAAATGTTCAAAAATCGGGCACAAACATCCACTAGATCTCAAGCATTACTCAATTAGATTTTGGTGGTCAAAGGTCAAGTACGCTGTGACGCCATCTGTCATTCTCACAAACACAATATCTCAAGACTGTCTGAAGTAACTTTTTCCTTTTATTTGGCACAAACGATCACTCTGACTCAATGATTATGTGATCAGATTTTGGTGGTCATAGGTCACTGTGACCTTGTCTGCTTGGTTATTGTAAGCACAATACCTAAAGAACACCTCAAAGGAATTTCTTAAAATTTAGCACAAACATCCACTTGGACTCAAGCAATACTTGATTAGATTTTAGTGGTTAACTGTCAAAGTTCAAGGTCACTGTGATCTCATCAGTTTCACTTCCTTTAATACAGACCTACTTATGGGATTTATTTATTTATTTATTTTTTTTTTTACCCTTGTTTGATTTGGCACAAACGTCCACCTTGACACGGCAATTAAGTGGCCAGATTTTGGTGGTCATAGGTCACTGTGACTTTGTCTGCTTGGTTCTCATGAGAAAAATATCTCAACAACACCTTGAGGGAATCTCACTAAATTTGGCGAGCTTTTGAGAGCTTTGTGGTCAAAGGTCAGGTCACTGTGTCGGTCTCATTGTCCCGAACACAACATATCAGATTTTTTTTTTTTTTTTAAATTTTTGCACAAACATCCACTTTTTGTGATTCCATCGGTCTCACTGTCTATAACACAATGTCTCAAGACCTACATTTGGGAGTTTTTTAAAATAATTTGGCACAAACTTTCACTTTGACTAAACTATTAACTGATCAAAAATTTGGCGGTCAAAGGTCACTGTGACCTGGTTCGCCCCATCCTCATGAACGTGTTATTTCTTTAAATACGGCACAAATGTTCCGTATGAATGATCTGGATGAAATCACGAAGAATTTTACTTTTCATGTTTCTCTTCTTTCAGTTAAAGGTTCAGTTCACCCAAAATATGCAGAAACACAGCTGAGCCGTGAATGCAGGTCCTACTAACACTCTGTACCTCCTGCTCCTCCTCCTCCTCCTGCTCCTCTTTTTCTTCCTCTCTCCTCCTCCTGTTCCTCTTTTTCGTCCTCTCTCCTCCTCCTGCTCCTCCTTCAGGAGGTGTCAGAGCTCCGTCTGAAGAGCAGCAGTTACTGTCAGGAGGTGTCTGACCTGCAGGAGGTGCTGCAGTGGAAGGAGAAGAAGATGGCGGTACGACAGCAGACACACCGTTAAAGTTCATTTTTAATTTCTGCTGTTCAGCTGACACTCCGATCTTTTCTCTATTATTATCATTATTGTTATTTTCTCTTTATTCTTCTGTTTGTTTGTTTTGTTTGTTTTTATTTTTATTTTTATTTTATTATTATTATTTTTTTACTTTTATTTATTTATTTTGTTTAACTTTTATTCTTCTGGTTTATTTATTTTGTTTTTATTTATTTATTTTTTAAATTTAGTTTTTATTCTTCTGGTTTTTGTTTGTTTCAAACCTCAGTGTTTTGTTTTGGATGAACTTGAGTTCAGCTTCTGAAACTAAACCTGAACTTCAGTCTGTTTAACTCTGTTTAGTTCATCACATGTTTCCTCTCTTTCTTTACCCTCACTGACTCCTTCTTCACTCCTCTCTCCTCTCGCCTCCTCCTCCTCGCCGCCTCCTTCAGGCGTTAGAGAGGCAGCGGGAAATTTCCGAGATCGTTCGTATCGAGCGCGACCGGCTGCGAGATGACGTGGTGCGACTGCGAGATTTACTGAAGGTATTCAGTAAACGGCGTCTGTGATGTCACCGCAGATGCCCGTGTGATGTCACCAAACGGTGGAGGTTATTGAGCGATGATTTCGTCCTTGACAGAAACACGGAGTGGTTGTCTCTCCGGAGGTCCCCGCCAACGGGGAGACGGGCCCCGACGAGGCTGAGGATGATGTCAGCGCGGAGGCTGCGTCCCGATTGGCTGAGGAGCCGTCGCCTGGAGGCAGAGAGAGCGTGCTCGGTGAGAGCCAATTAAACACCTCAAGACATGATTATTGATCATTTTTAATATGACAGAACAAAAACACTAAAACGGGAAAATAACATCACTTGAATTAAAAAAAAACACTCATCAGATGTCAGAATTATGACTTTAACTAACACCTGTGATTTTTTATTTGACAATGAAGTTTTTTTACTTAAATTTATCTTTTAAAATTGATGATTTCATTCACTTTCTCTGTCAAAATGATTACTCCTTTAACCAAACTTGCATAATTTAACCCATATTTAATTTTAGATTTTTTTTCATTGTAAGTCTTACTTATTAATTCAGAAAATTTTAATTTAAATTTTAAATTACACCTTTTAGTTCACATTTGGACTTTAACTTTAGATAATAACCTTTTAATTCTTAATTACTGTTTTTAAATTTAGATTTTGATTTGAATTGAATATTATTACTTTAGAATTTAGAGTTGACTTTTTAATTTTAAGCTTTTTAATTCTTTACTAAAAACTTTTTAATTCAAGATTTTTCATTTTTTAATTCAAAATTATTACTTTTAAAATTAGATCTGGACTTTCATTTAAGATTATTACTTAATAATTTAGATTTGTCTTTTTAAGGGTTACGATTTTGACATTTTAATTGAGATGATTACTTTAAACAGATTGGAAAATAAGCATACCAGCTCAGACGTCTCATTTGTTAAAATTCTTAAATTGCATGAACTCCTTCTGTTAACAAAAAAATAATTAAAACCAATAAGAACAATTTTTTAAAGACATTTTACAAATGTGTGTCACATTTGAAATAAAATGCATGATGTCAATGTTTGCATGTTTGAACTTTCCTCTTGACAAATGCATGTCGTATCATACTTTTTGTTTGTTACTTGATGAAATATTTCATGACATCAATCAACTAAATGTCTTGTTTAGGTTGGATTTTTTTTTAAATTCAACCTTCAATAACACGTCAGCATTGTCCTGAAGAGTAAAACAGGAATTCTTCTGTGATCAAGACCTTGATTCATCTGTCGTCGAATCGGTTTGAGCTGATTCCCAACATCTTTACTTTGAAATTCTCCTTTTCCGTCTTTAATAATCAACTGCTTGGTCCTTCAGTGTTTTCTTCGTGGTCTTACAGGAAAAGGTCGAGAACGGCATCCAGCAGAGGGCAGCAAACTCCCACAAGAGGACATCTTGGACAACTACAGTCAGATTTATAAATGCTCCCAGCCACTTAACACCATTTCCAGTGGCGACCGAACCAAACCAGATGCTTTAAAGCAAGTGAAGCAGTTTGACCAGGCCAGGAACAATCGCTCAAGGAAACTACCAAGAAACAAAGAAAATAAGAAGAATCCAAGCAAAACATTTCAGATCAGAGAGGAAGAAAAGGCCTTTAAAGGCAGAACCAAACATTACGGTGACTCTGGAGTGAAATCACCTTTGGCTTCATACAAGGATGTCCAGTGTACTGAAATGGAGCACTCCTTTAACGACCAAATCCACGAAATTCAAACTAATCTGGGAAGAAGTCAAGAGTTAGCACATCCAACCAAAAGTCAGGCGAAATATGTGGATTTGCTTCCGCCTGTTCACAGAACTTCAACTGAAAAAGTCCACAAATCAAGACTTGTTCTACCTCGACCTTTAGGAGACATCATCCTGGACAACAGGGCGATGGTGTCGAGCGCAAACGCTGCCGGCAAACTAAACCATCAAGAGAAACAAAAACACGTTCTGATGGGAATTGAGACTCCGTCTTCTGACGGGGATGTTGCTCAAAAGTCTTTGTCTGCTGCTGATCGTATTTTCCAAAATCAAGAGAAAGATGGAAACTCATTTAGGGATGTCAGCTGTTCAGAAAGGGAATTAGTGTCTGATTTCCCAGCTTTGGAAGCTAAAGGTTATAGAATAAATGAGTTCTGTACTCCGACACCAGCAGACAGTTTGCAAGAAAATGAATTTGCTGACAAGTTGGCTGAGATAGATGTCAACAGGTGTGATGGACGAAGTTTCGGGGATGAAGATACAAATGCTGTTACAGATTTGGTGGAAAATGAGATGGTTGCATCGAAGGGTCAGACCCCTCAAAGTCTCATACACCAGCAACAGACAGTTTCAGAGAATTTGGGAAGTTCTCCAAATGAAGACTTACAGAATGAAGGTGATTTAAGTTGCCCTGGTGTATCTGAGGGTCCAAACTCTAAAACCAAACTGAAAACATCTGAACTTGATCCATTTCTACCAGCAAAGGAGGCAGTCAATGTGGAAAAGTCAGGTACACCTGAGAAACTTCAGAACTGGAGGATATATGGAGAGGATCTGGTTAGAGAATCTTTTCAGATTCAAGGAAAGACTCAAGACAATTCGTCTGAACATCCAGAGTATAACAACCAAAGAAAAACACCAAAGTCGTCTACTCCGTTTGGCCTAATAGAGATGTTGAAGGACTGGAGTTGTTTGGAAAGGAAGATTCAAAGCATGCTGAGAGGGTTTGTTGAAAATCAGGGTTTTTCAACAGAAAATGTCCCAGAATCTCTCAATTGGTGGATTTCAGATTTGGAGGAGATGTTAAAGAAGACAGCAGAAAATGCATTGGATCAGCTTGATAAGACTGACCAAATATCAACAGGCCAAATGATGAGGACCAAAATCACTGATGAGCATGAAATACCTTTGAAGGGCCGACCAGGACGACGTAAAGGAACCGAAGATCCTGAACGTGTGGACCGGAGTGCTGCCAGACATTTGACAATTACAGAAGGCGCAGCCTCATCTCTGGAGGTACATTCTCAAACTCATGGTGTCCCTGTGGAGTCAAGGAAAGTTTGTGAGTATGTTCAGGGACCTCCAGTGAGTAATGACCAAGAAGCAATAGAAAAAACCTCTAACACAAGTAAATTTAAGGTTGAAGTCACTGAATTTTCTCCAGAAGAACTGCCTGGGGCGAATTCTGTTGACATCAAGGAAGGAAACCAAAGTCAGAGAGAACCAGCATTGACCAACTTGTCTGATGAATTTGTTTTAGTCGACATTACTGAAGCTGCAAACATGGTGGAGTCTGGGTTAAATCAGGATGTAGTCGACTCATCAGCCAATCAAAAGAAACCCAAACAAATTGGCTCTGTTGAAGATGAAGTCGTCGCAAAAACAAACAACCGAAGAGGGTTTGTTGGTAGAAGTCAAAGCTGCATTGTTCCTGCTGAGGAAGTTGAGACAAGACTAAAAAGGCATCAAGCGTCAAAGGTCAGAAGGCTCATAGAAATCACTGCAGATGAAATCAAGACGATGGCTGTTCCTGAACTGGCGTTGATGACCCTACAAGAAGGAAGAATCGAGGATCAGCATATCGATGAGTCGACAGGATCCAGTACTGAGGATCAGGGGGAGCTGTCAGTGGGAGACATAGACAGCTGCGAGGAGGTCTATCAGGAGGCAGCCCAGCAACCAGCAATGCAGCAACCAGCAACGCAGCAACCAGCAACCAGCAACTCAGCAACGCAGCAAGCAGCAATGGAAGATGTCGTTGAAGATGGTAGAGTCGCTCAGGTGGTAAGCAGAATGAAACACCTGAGCGAAAGGAAAGGATTCAGTTTAGGCAACTCGAAATCCAAAACTGACTGCAAGATTTCATAGATCAACAAGAATGAACTGAAATGTGATCTGTGTTACATCACGTGTACCGTTCTGTTATTTTAGTGATGAAGTTAGTCAAGATCTGTAAATTTAGTTTAACTTTATTAAAGGAATAGTTTAACTTGTATTGAAAACGCAGTTAGTCAGCGAGCATGGCTCTGTGCAGAGGTCACAAAATCCATCCACCAGAACCTCCAAAGCTCACTGATAAACATTCATTCATGTCCACTGTCCGCCGTTCTTGTCCGTAACCGCTTGTCCTCGCAAGGGCCACGGCGGTGCTGGAGCCCATCCCAGCTGTCATTTGGTGAGAGGCGGGGTACACGGACCGGTCGGCAGACTATCGCAGAGCTGACCCATAGAGACAGACAACCTTTCACCTACACCAACGCCTTAAGCGCTTTCCTTCAAATGTGGCACAAATGTCCATTTTGACTCAATGATGAACCGATTAGATCAGGGTGGTCAGAGGTCACTGTGACCTTAAGTCTGTCTCATTTCCGTGAACAAGATGTCTCAAGAATGTCCTCTAAATTTGGACCAGTCGACTTCTTGAACTCAAGCATTACTTGATTAGAATTTGGTTTCAAAGGTCATGTGATCTGCTTTGTCTCCTTCTCACGAATGTGATATCTCAAGAGGTCTTTGAGGGCTTTCCACCACATTTGGCACAAACGTCCACTGATTCTATGTTGGTGGTCAAAGGCGTTACACAGCGTCACATCTCAGGAGCAGAAGGGGAGACATTTGCTCACTAATCTGTAAAAGCATTCATGTTTCAGAATTTGCATCGTCAATGTTTTTTTTCATAAAGCTGTTTGAAATTTAAGTCGACAAAATGACTCATTTAGATTTTTTTCAATGCTGTTTTCCAAGTTGGCTGCAGGCAACCTATAAGTTGTCTGTTTTGGTTGCAGTTAGGCCTCTGTCTTGATGTCTTTTCTTTCATGAAACCAAAAATATTGAATCAAAAAAAAAATTCTCCCAATAAATGATAAATCTCACCTTCGTGTGGTTTGTCGGAGCAGGTTTTTGATTCCTGCTGTGACTGGAGCCCACTTCCCCCGATGGGCTGAAAACATCCACTGCTACGATTATTGGTTAGAAATGCAGAACAAAATTATTAACAGTTTTTATACATATAGACTGATCTACAAGGGTAACATGTTTAGAATTATTTCAAATGTGCACTGAGCAAACATATAACATTTAAATTATTTCACTATAATTTCAGGATTTTTTTGCAGGTTATATTTCATTTTCTGTGTAGTTTATTACAGTATTTTATTGAGTTTTTTTTACTTTACATTTATCAGTGTGTCCACTTCCTTGAGATTTTTTCTCCAGGAAAATCACAACACTAAACAGGGGTAAGAAACTGTGTTCATCACCTCATTTAAGAATAATTTTGTGTATTTCTTTGGTGAATATTTTTTTTTTAATTTTCTGGTTTAATTTTAATTTCTAAGTCTCCACTTCGATTATTTATTGTGATTATGGGAAACAGTTAATGTTCATAATTCAACCAATAATTATTTGGGGAAAATGTCTCTGCTCAAATGTTTGGGCTAACCCTAACCCTTAAATCATGTCCAATAAGTGCCATAATATCTGGAGAATTCATAGTTTTTGCAACAGAAAGCTCAGGCTTCACAAATAGTTAATGAAAACTTACGTACCTAACAAAAAGTTACAAGTTACATAGTTAACATAGTATACAAAAGTTGATGAAAAGTTACTTAACAAAAAGTTACACACTTAAAGAAAAGTTAAGCACTTAAGGAAAAGTTACATTCTCAGTAAAATGTTATGTACTAAACGAAAAGTCATGTACTTCAGGAAAAGATGTGTAGTTCATGAAAAGTTACTTAGAGAAAAATTAAGTACTTTATGAAAAGCTCAGCTTTTGAAATGTTATGCACTTAAGAAAAAGTTGCGTGCTCACCAAAGAGAAAAGTTAAGCACTTTATGAAAAGTTACTAAACGAAAAGTTATGCATTTACCGAAAAGTTACTGAACAAAAAGCTGTATAATTTACAAAAAGTCAATTATTTCAGGAAAAGTTTCATACTCAGCAGAAAGTTACATCGTCCATAAAAAGTTAGACACGTAAAGAAAAGTTCATGTTTCAGGAAAAGTTATGCACTTAAAAAGTGATGTACTTCACGTAAAAAGATGTTCGCTTAACAAAAGTTACGTACTTAATGAAAAGTTGCACATTAAATGAAATTAACACACTTAAAAAGATGTGGACACACCTAAAAAGTTACACATCTAATGAAAAATGATGAACTTAAAAAGATACTTGAACAAAAAAGTGAGCTTTTCAGAAGTGCCTCATTGTTTTACTGAGCTGATGAAGGCCTGAAGGCCTCGTCTTCAGCTGAACGTTGTGACCTGTTGTGATTTTCAGATAATAAAAAGTAATTCTTGGCTGTCGTGTTTCAGAGCTCCGGCTGAAGAAACTGTTTGAAGAGCGAGAGAGTTTACAGGATCAGGTGATGTCTGAGTCTGTTCGACACAAGTAAATGTTGATTTATTTAACCATATTCTGCGGTCAGGGTCATTTGTGAACCATCACTTGCGTGTGCAGGTGAGGCTGTTGCAGTCTCAGCTGGACCAGAGACAGAGGGATGGGACAGACGGAGTCCAGGATCCAGAGGGGGGCGGTCTGGAGAACGGGATGGACACTCATCTTCTGGAACTACAAAGTGAGTGCTCTTCTTCTATGTCTGTGTCTGTCGTAGTTGTCTTCATCCTAATTTCCCTCTTTGTCTTTTTTTATCGTCTCCTCGTCTTCATCGCGGTGTTCTTCTTGGTCGTCGTTGATTTTCTTTTTCTGCCTCCAGACTGGAAAAGCATCATGTTTTCAGCTTGTCTGTACGTACTTACATCCCAGTCTTGTGAACGCCGTATCTCAAGAACACCTGCAGGGAACTTCACAACTTCTGCAAATTTGGCACAAACATCCACGATTGATTTTGGTGCTTAAAGGTCAATCTAACCTAACAAAAACTAATTTGGGCCATAACTCAAGAATTATGTGTTTTGTTCAGTTTCGGTGGTCAGCGGTCACTGTGACCTTGTCCGTCTCATTCGTGTGATCGTAATTTCTCAAGAACACCTTAAAGGAATTTCATCAAATTTGGGACAAACGCCCGCCAACTCAGGACCTGACTTTTTAGTTCAGCTTTCAACTGAACCTTGATTTTTGATTAACTTTTATTCAGTTTTATTTTATTTTATTTAATAGTTGATTAATTAAATTTTTTAATACATTTTAATCTGTTCCAAGGTTTTAATATCCCTCCTGGAGGGAATCTCCTCAAATTTCCCTCTGACCAAACAAAAACTAACTTTAGCTATAACTCATTCGGTTTTAGGGGTCAAAGGTCACTCTGATCTCACCTGTTTCGTTCTTATGAACATGAAACTGTATCTAAAGAATTTCATCAGATTTGGTTGAAGACTAAACTAATCACACTTTGGTGGTCAAAGGTCAATGTGACCTGACTAGGCATGTTTTTGGCTGTAACTCAAGAGGCGTACAACCGTGAGGCGGTCATCGTAGTTCATCGTTCATCTTCGTCTTTTCATCCTCTTCATCTGTCATTCGTTGTTGTCTCATTCGCTTTGTCTGTTTTTTTTCGTGTCTTTTCCTTCATCTCTTCTGTCTTTGTTGATAACTTTTCTTTGTCATCGTATCTTTCTCTTCGTCCTTGTTATCTTCTGTGTCGTTTCCTTTGCCCTCTCCGGCTTCATCCTGACCTTTATCATTGTCTTCTTTGCGTCTTCGTCTTTTCTTTCTGGTGTCATTTCTTAGTCTTTGTATGTTTGTTTTCTTTTTTTCTTTACTTTAATCTTCTTTGTATCCGTTATGAACTTTATCGGCCTAATCTGCAGGCTAATCTTTTTTCTAGTATCGTCGTCTTTTTCTTTGTCATTGTTGTCCTCCGTGCTTTCGTCTTCTTTGTCTTCATCCCAAACTTTTTCCCTTTCGTCTGCTTTTCCCCTTATTACCTCTTTTTTGTCATCTTTTTTCTCTTCATCTTTGCTGATGACTTTGCCGTCTTCCTCGACTTTAACTTGTTGAACATACTCTTTCTTTCTCACCTTATTTTTTCATCCTTTGACCTTTTTAACTGAATGAAAACATAGAAGTCAGCGTTGGTAATATCTGGAACGATGTTAATCTCAGAGCAGCTGCAGCATCTAAAACTCCTCTGTCTTTATTTTGCTGTCAATTTATTTTCTTTAGGAGATGCCAACAGACAAATCAGTGATCTCAAGTTCAAACTGGTGAAGTCTGAACAGGAAGTCACCACGCTGGAACAAAATGTGAGTGTCGACACATTGAATCTTTTGTCTTCAGAGAAAACAGGATCGTCGGCGTATGAAGACACTTTTTATTCAAAACATTAAATCTACTTATTGCTCTTTTTTTATCTCGCTCAGGTGATCCGTCTGGAAGGTCAGGTGACTCGATACAGGTCGGCGTCTGAAAATGCAGAGAAGATTGAAGACGAGTTGAAAGTTGAGAAGAGGAAACTTCAGAGAGAAGTGAGGCCAACATAACCTTTAATTTGACTGTTTATACATTTGTGTATTTTATTATTTTTTATTTTCAATTTCATTTTTTTCTTTTTAGGTACTTTATTTTTTCCATTTTTTGGTATTCCTTAATTGTATTTAACATACTTTTATTATCTCTGTCTTTGAAGGTGTTTCCAGTAAACGTCACAGAAAAACCTTTCAAATAATCAACTAAAAACCCTCAAATCATTGTGACTTGTGGATAAATACAGAGTTCATACAGTCATGAAAAACCTGGAAAAGTCATGGAATTTACAAATAGCAATTTTAGCCCTGAAAACCTTTGTGAGAACTAATTATACCTTGAACATTTTGGAAAAGTCATGGAATTTGGTTTTACAAACCTCGAAGGTATGTTTTCTTTAAAAATCACCAAAAAAATTGTAATTAAAAAAGGCAATATTTCTCTTTGAAATTCACCGTAAGTGTTTCCTTTAAAAATCAAAACATGAACAAACAAAACAAACTTGCCAGAAATTTTCAAAGACAAAAATGTTTAAACAAAAAAACTAAATTTTCTCTTTGAAAATTGCCTTTTTTTTTCTTTAAAAAGTTCCCCCAAAAAATTAAATCACCAAATCTTTTTCTTTAAAAATGTTTTTAAAAAGTTTTATTTAAAAAAAAAAAGAAAACAAAGAGAAAAACACCCAAAAGTTTAAAAAATCCTCAGAAAGGGCCAAAAAAACAAAACAAGATTTCCATTTAGAGAATGTCATTTTTCAAATTTCCCTCAAAGTCAAAGTCGTGGAAAATGTGTGTGAACCTTTTTGTGTGATGAAAATCAGAGCACGTATATCATCTATAATGCGGCACAGAAATTTCCGTTTGTCATTTTGTTGGTTGTGTTTGTCTGAATTTTGTGTCTTTTTCTCATCAACCCAAACACGTTTTTATTTCCGGCTGCATTTGTGCGTGAGGAACCATCTAAAGGTGCGTTTTGGTGTCCTGCAGCTGCGCTCGGCTCTGGACCGGATCGACGAGCTGGAGGTCAGTAACAGCCACCTCTCCAAACGTCTGGAGAAGATGAAGGCCAACCGAAACGCCCTGTTGGCCCAGCAGTGAGGCTCCCGAACCTCCTCCGGGCTGCGCCGCCTCTCCGAGACCATCGGCGATGTTTCTGCTCTGCATGCAACAGCGGGAGGTCAGCAATTTGAAAACAAGCCAAAAACAGACAGATGTGACTCATCAACCAATCAATCAGTCGATCGGTCGATCAACCGATCAATCACGGACAGGTTTGAACTATGTAATGTAGCTCTAAAGATCCCGGTGCCGTGAATGCAGCGAGTTTACCACCATCAGTCTCTCTTTATTTATTCAGAGTCAGCGGGAACTCCACAAATCATTTCTGACTTTTACTGAATCTGAAAAGCTCAGAAATCTTCTCCACAAGGACAGATCCACCCGGGGTTATCAATATTTTTATTGATATCTCCTGATACTGAGCTGATTTATGTCCGTTCTCCAGAAAACAAAAGGTAGATTTCTCCACAAATTTCATTTTCTGAGAAGAGGAAATCACGAGATAACAAAAGCTTGTTTTCTCAAAATAATTAAATAACTAAATGAATAAGAGAAATAATAAATTGGTTATGTTAGGGTTTCAGAATTTGCTTTCTTAAAATCATGAACTTGTTATCTCGATATAAAAGGGCATGCTTTAAAAAGGTAATAAACTGAAATCTTGAGATAACATTTTCTTTCTTAAAATTACAAAATAGTTGACTTGTAGTCTCCAGAAAAGAGCTTGTTTTCAGAAGATAATGACAGATTTTGACTCAGCAAAGGTTGCTCTCTCAACATCACAAAAACTCACACTTGTTTTCTCAAAATAATGAAATGAGAAAATAACAAACTCGTGGTTCTGAGATAACAAAGCTTGCTTTCTAGAAAAATTGAGATAATTAACTTGTCATCTCAAGGTAACCAAGCTCCTTTTTATGACGGAAAAAAAATAACTGAAAGTACAGCCGTTCTGGGCTTCCATTCTGAATCCTCAAAGTCCTCGTTCTGACGGGGTGATGAAGGTCATGTGATGTGATTGATCTGTAAATATCCCTTTCTCTTAACTCTGAAAAAGATTTTTCTTTTTTTTTTTTAAATTTCTCACAATAATTTAGGTAATACAAGTTTGAGTCTTTAGTTCAATTATCTCTAAATCAGGATTAAGTCGAGTCTTACTCGACTATAACTATAACTTCACATGGAGATGATCCTTTAGATGATACGGACTCCACAGATTAGCTGAACTACATGTTACCGTTAATAAAATCACCTCACGAGGTAAAGAAAAGCTCAAGAGATTAACTGAGGATCTGTTGTGGTAAACTCCGCCCACCTGGTGCTCCCAGGTGTGTTCAAACGAACGCGTCATCGACATTCAGCTCCTCCCATCTTTGTGAAGCGTGTGGCACTACCTCTGCTCCGACACTCAGGGGCGCTGAGTCCCCCAAAGACTCGACAGACCGGATCGGTCTGAGACAAACTGGATCATTTTAACTTTATTTTGGTTCAGGGTAGTTTTTGTTGTTTTTTATGTTTTGTTTTGTTTTTGTTTCGGGGCTGGAGTCACCGGCTCGTGTTTGTCTCATTTTGTCTGTTTTTAGTTTTAGGTTTGGTGGAGCTGGATCATGATGATGGTCGGACAAATGTCTAGCTCCGCCGATGTGGTTTTTCAGGTGACGGGAGGGGGCGTGGCCACGTGTCTTCATGTGTATATAACAGGAATCTCTTCATAGCACTCGGGATGTAAAATCACCAGCTTGTAAATGTTTGAATTTTCATGTCTGTAACAAATCATCTCTGAATGAATGAACATTTGAAAAGTTTGGATCCAAAACGACAAACATTTTATATAACTCAAACATCGACGCAGACGGAAGGAGCGAAGGACCGACTGTCAGGACGGTGTTGGTTCACCGACCCAGTCGCCAGAAAAAATGTTGGCATTGTTTGTTTCTGAAAGCCACAGATTAGTTTGTATGTCATTATGTAGCAGACACATTTAAACTTTACGTTTCTCATGAGTCACCAAAAAACACAAAAAAAAAGTGTCTGCAAACTTGCCAATTGTCAGCGGAACCAACCCAGGTTTGGTGGCAAAAAAAAGGGCACCTGGAAACCAGTCCCTAAAACCGTCCACCTTTGGCATCTCTCCTAGGTATCAGCCTTCTCTCCTAGGTGTCAGACATCTGTCCGAGGTGCCGGGTGTCTTTCCTAGGTGTCAGGCGTCTCCTAGGTGTCAGGCATCTCCCCCAGTTGGTGGCCATCTCTCCCAGGTGTCAGCTGTCTCTCCTAGGTGTCAGGCATCTCTCCTATGTGTCAGGTTGCTCTCCTAGGTATTGGGCTTCTCTCCCAGGTGTCAGGTGTCTCTCCTAGGTGTTGGGCGTCTCTTTTAGGTGTTGGGCATCTCTCCTTTGTGTCGGCTGTCCCTCCCATGTATCGGCCATCTCTCCTAGGTGTCATAGCATTTCCTCAGATATTGCGTCCCTTTAAATGTTGATTTAGGTTTGTGGAAATGTGTTTTCTCCTGGCGGCTGGGCGGGTTTGAGCTCGCTGCGTTGGTTCCTGACAGTAGTACAAAGACTTGAGCTCCTGCTGAAGCATCACGTGACTAATTTATGGCAATAAGACTTCGTTTGTGAATGTAGGAGCTGGACGATCAGGGAGTGGCTTATCAATATATCAGCTTTTGTTGATCAGGTGTTACTGGCAAATCTGTATTAAACTCATCTCACAGTCGCTCGTCTCCTTTCTTCTGTTCCATTTTTTCTTTAATTCGGACGGTGAAGGTGTGACACCCCCCACCACCACCACCATTTCTCCATCCATCTGGTGGGCGGGGCTAAGACTTGCCGTGACACCTGCAGCAGGTGAGACCAACACAGAGTGGGTTTATGGGTCTCAGTGTCACCAACATGCGCTACATTTTTTTTAAGGTATTTATTTATATATTTAATTATCGACCCTTCAGCGAATTAAGTAAATTAATTTTGTCAAAACCAGAACGAGGAAATTGGCAACTAAAAAGGAAATGACCCAAAATTTAGCAGGAAACTAGGAGGAAAACCAGTTTGAAAGGGCACAAAGGGGGGCCTGGTGGCTCAGTGGGTAGAGCGGGCGCCCCATGTACAGAGGCTGTGTCCTCACTGCAGCGGCCACAGGCTCGACTCCGGCCTCGGCCCTTTGCTGCATGTCCTCCCCCCTCTCTCCCCCCTCACACCCGTGCTGTCCGATCAGCTAAAGGCCAAAACACCCCAAAAATATCTTTAAAAACCAGAAGGAAACATTAAAAGGACACAGAGACCTGTGCATAAAACTTTATGATGAAATTGTGATATAATGATAATAATAATAATAATAATAATAATAATAATAATAATAATAATAATAATAATAATAATAATAATAATAATAATAAATGTGTTTCCTCTTTAGCTTTTAGTTCATAAACAGTTTTTCCATCTTATACATAAAACACAGCTGCGTATAACTGTAGTATTAAAGTACTTTACTTTACAGTGGTACTACTGTAATATCTAAGTAGTATAACAGTGGTACTTCTGTAGTATTACACTAGTATTTCAGCAGTATTACAGCAGTATTACAGTGGTAATTTAGTATTGCATTAGTACTATAGTTGTTTACAGTAGTAGTGTTGCAGTAGTATGACAGTAAGTGTTAGAGTAGTATTTCTGAAGTATTACAGTAGAGCTGTAGTAGTCGGTGTAGACCCTCTCCTTTAGCAGCAGGAGACTCTGAGGAGGAGATGACCCTCACTGCGCCACTCTGACGGCTTCTGTCTCTGAGAACACCGCTACCTCCCTGACCCTGACCCTAACTCTAACCCTAATTAGGAGCAAATCTAATTTTTGCGAAAGTGTCGTAGAACGACGGGACCAAGACCAAAATGATCGTCTCAGCCCCCAGACCCGCGAAAGACCCCTCCTTCCATAATTCCATATTTTGAAAACATTGAATAAAAAATTCCCTGAGCATAGAGAGCCTTCAAACTTGCACCACTGAATTCGCGATTTTTGCCTCCATCTTTTGATACCACTTTTATGTTGATTGGAGACCATGCAATTTTTTAGTATATCCACCAGGTGGCGCAAGGAAAAATAGATTGAGATTTGGAATTATTCCAATTTCTTATTGATTTCACTCATTTTTTCCATTAATGTGAATGGCTGTTATTTCACCATTTTTAAACGTATTCCAATCATTCCAAGATTAAACATCACCATTTATTCTTCTCTTTAAAATCTTGGTGGCTTACACCTTCTATCTCCCAACTTCCACATTCCACCTTCCAACTTCCAACTTCCAACTTCCACCTTCCAACTTCCAACTTCCAACTTCCAACTTCCATCTTCCAACTTACACCTTCCATCTTCCAACTTACACCTTCCACCTTCCAACTTCCAACTTCCACCTTCCACCTTCCAACTTCCAACTTCCAACTTCCAACTTCCACCTTCCAACTTCCAACTTCCACATTCCACCTTCCAACTTCCAATTTCTTATTGATTTCATTCATTTTTCCATTAATGTGAATAGCTGTGATTTCACCATTTTTAAACGTATTCCAATTATTCCAAGATTAAACGTCACCATTTATTCATCTCTTTAAAATCTTGGTGGGTTACTCCTTCCATCTTCCAACTTCCACCTTCCACCTTCCATCTTCAAACTTCCACATTCCACCTTCCAACTTCCAACTTCCACATTCCACCTTCTATCTTCCAACTTCCATCTTCCAACTTCCACATTCCACCTTCCAGCTTCCACATTCCACCTTCCAACTTCCAACTTCCACATTCCACATTCCACATTCCACATTCCACCTTCCACCTTCCACCTTCCAACTTCCAACTTCCACATTCCAACTTCGAACTTCGACAGTACACCTTCCATCTTCCAACTTCCACATTCCACCGACCACCTTCCAACTTCCACATTCCACATTCCTCATTCCACATTCCACCTTCCACCTTCCACCTTCCAACTTCCACATTCCAACTTCGAACTTCGACAGTACACCTTCCATCTTCCAACTTCCACATTCCACCTACCACCTTCCATCTTCCAACTTCCACATTCCACCTACCACCTTCCAACTTCCACATTCCACATTCCAACTTCGAACTTTGATAGTACACCTTCCATCTTCCATCTTCCACCTTCCATCTTCCAACTTCCACCTTCCATCTTCCACCTTCCACCTTCCATCTTCCATCTTCCACCTTCCATCTTCCACCTTCCATCTTCCATCTTCCATCTTCCATCTTCCAACTTCCATCTTCCATCTTCCAACTTCCAACTTCCACATTCCACATTCCAGCTTCCAGCTTCCAGCGTCCACATTCCACCTTCCAACTTCCAACTTCCACATTCCACATTCCACCTTCCACCTTCCACCTTCCAACTTCCACATTCCAACTTGAACTTCGACCGTACACCTTCCACCTTCCAACTTCCACATTCCACCTTCCACCTTCCAACTTCCAACTTACAACTTCCACATTCCACCTTCCACCTTCCAACTTCCACATTCCACATTCCTCATTCCACATTTCACCTTCCACCTTCCAACTTCCACATTCCAACTTCGAACTTCGACAGTACACCTTCCATCTTCCAACTTCCACATTCCACCTACCACCTTCCATCTTCCAACTTCCACATTCCACCTACCACCTTCCAACTTCCAACTTCCACATTCCAACTTTCTAACTGCGATAGTACACCTTCCATCTTCCATCTTCCAACTTCCACATTCCATCTTCCAACTTCCATCTTCCAACTTCCACATTCCAACTTCGAACTTCGACAGTACACCTTCCATCTTCCAACTTCCACATTCCACCGACCACCTTCCAACTTCCACATTCCACATTCCTCATTCCACATTCCACCTTCCACCTTCCACCTTCCAACTTCCACCTTCCAACTTCGAACTTCGACAGTACACCTTCCATCTTCCAACTTCCACATTCCACCTACCACCTTCCATCTTCCAACTTCCACATTCCACCTACCACCTTCCAACTTCCACATTCCACATTCCAACTTCGAACTTTGATAGTACACCTTCCATCTTCCAACTTCCACATTCCATCTTCCAACTTCCACATTCCATCTTCCACCTTCCATCTTCCATCTTCCAACTTCCACATTCCAACTTCCACATTCCATCTTCCGTCTTCCATCTTCCATCTTTCAATTTCCATCTTCCATCTTCCATCTTCCAACTTCCAACTTCCACATTCCACATTCCACCTTCCAGCTTCCACCTTCCACCTTCCACCTTCCAACTTCCACATTCCACATTCCACCTTCCACCTTCCACCTTCCAACTTCCACATTCCAACTTCGAACTTCGACAGTACACCTTCCATCTTCCAACTTCCACATTCCACCGACCACCTTCCACCTTCCAACTTCCAACTTCCACATTCCACCTTCCACCTTCCAACTTCCACATTCCACATTCCTCATTCCACATTTCACCTTCCACCTTCCAACTTCCACATTCCAACTTCGAACTTCGACAGTACACCTTCCATCTTCCAACTTCCACATTCCACCTACCACCTTCCATCTTCCAACTTCCACATTCCACCTACCACCTTCCAACTTCCAACTTCCACATTCCAACTTCCAACTTCGATAGTACACCTTCCATCTTCCATCTTCCAACTTCCACATTCCATCTTCCAACTTCCATCTTCCAACTTCCACATTCCAACTTCCAACTTCCACATTCCATCTTCCGTCTTCCATCTTCCATCTTCCAACTTCCACATTCCACCTTCCATCTTCCATCTTCCATCTTCCACATTCCATCTTCCATCTTCCAACTTCCAATTTCTTATTGATTTCATTCATTTTTCCATTAATGTGAATAGCTGTGATTTCACCATTTTTAAACGTATTCCAATCAGTCAAAGATTAAACATTACCATTTATTCTTCTCTTTAAAATCTTGGTGGGTTACACCTTCCATCTTCCAACTTTCACATTCCACCTTCCAACTTCCAACTTCCACCTTCCACATTCCAACTTCCACATTCCAACTTCCAACTTCCACCTTCCACCTTCCAACTTCCAACTTCCACATTCCAACTTCGAACTTTGATAGTACACCTTCCACCTTCCATCTTCCAACTTCCACATTTCAACTTCCAACTTCCACCTTCCAACTTCCAACTTCCACATTCCACTTTCTATCTTCCAACTTCCATCTTCCAACTTCTACATTCCAACTTTGAACTTCAACAGTACACCTTCCATCTTCCAACTTCCACATTCCACCTTCCACCTTCCAATTTCCAACTTCCAACTTCCAACTTCCACCTTCCAACTTCGAACTTCGACATTCCACCTTCCACCTTCCAACTTCCACATTCCACCTACCACCTTCCACCTTCCAACTTCCATCTTCCACCTTCCATCTTCCACCTTCCACCTTCCATCTTCCATCTTCCAACTTCCATCTTCCACCTTCCACCTTCCATCTTCCACCTTCCACCTTCCATCTTCCATCTTCCACCTTCCACCTTCCATCTTCCATCTTCCACCTTCCACCTTCCATCTTCCAACTTCCATCTTCCAACTTCCACCTTCCAACTTTGAACTTCAACAGTACACCTTCCATCTTCCAACTTCCACATTCCACCTTCCACCTTCCAATTTCCAACTTCCAACTTCCACATTCCAACTTCGAACTTCGACAGTACACCTTCCGTCTTCCAACTTCCACATTCCACCTACCACCTTCCACCTTCCACCTTCCACATTCCACCTTCCAACTTCCAACTTCAAACTTCCAACTTCCACATTCCACATTCCAACTTCCAATTTCTTATTGATAATTCATTTTTTCCATTAATGTGAATAGCTGTTATTTCACCATTTTTAAACGTATTCCAATCATTCCAAGATTAAACGTCACCATTTATTCATCTCTCTAAAATCTTGGTGGGTTACACCTTCCATCTTCCAACTTCCACATTCCACCTTCCAACTTCCACCTTCCACCTTTCACCTTCCATATTCCACCTTCCAACTTCCAACTTCCAGCTTCTAACTTCCACCTTCTATCTTCCAACTTCCATCTTCCAACTTGCACATTCCAACTTTGAACTTCAACAGTACACCTTCCATCTTCCGACTTCCACATTCCACCTTCCAACTTCCAACTTCCACATTCCACCTTCCAACTTCCAACTTCCAACTTCCACATTCCACATTCCACATTCCACCTTCCAACTTCCACATTCCAACTTCGAACTTCGACAGTACACCTTCCATCTTCCAACTTCCACATTCCACCTTCCAACTTCCACATTCCACCTACCACCTTCCAACTTCCAACTTCCACATTCCACATTCCACCTTCCACCTTCCACCTTCCAACTTCCACATTCCAACTTCGAACTTCGACAGTACACCTTCCATCTTCCAACTTCCACATTCCACCGACCACCTTCCAACTTACAACTTACAACTTCCACATTCCACCTTCCACCTTCCAACTTCCACATTCCACATTCCTCATTCCACATTTCACCTTCCACCTTCCAACTTCCACATTCCAACTTCGAACTTCGACAGTACACCTTCCATCTTCCAACTTCCACATTCCACCTACCACCTTCCATCTTCCAACTTCCACATTCCACCTACCACCTTCCAACTTCCAACTTCCACATTCCAACTTCCAACTTCGATAGTACACCTTCCATCTTCCATCTTCCAACTTCCACATTCCATCTTCCAACTTCCATCTTCCAACTTCCACATTCCAACTTCGAACTTCGACAGTACACCTTCCATCTTCCAACTTCCACATTCCACGACCACCTTCCAACTTCCACATTCCACATTCCTCCTTCCACCTTCCACCTTCCACCTTCCAACTTCCACATTCCAACTTCGAACTTCGACAGTACACCTTCCATCTTCCAACTTCCACATTCCACCTACCACCTTCCATCTTCCAACTTCCACATTCCACCTACCACCTTCCAACTTCCACATTCCACATTCCAACTTCGAACTTTGATAGTACACCTTCCATCTTCCAACTTCCACATTCCATCTTCCAACTTCCACATTCCATCTTCCAACTTCCATCTTCCATCTTCCAACTTCCACATTCCAACTTCCACATTCCATCTTCCGTCTTCCATCTTCCATCTTTCAATTTCCATCTTCCATCTTCCAACTTCCAACTTCCACATTCCACATTCCAGCTTCCAGCTTCCACATTCCACCTTCCAACTTCCAACTTCCACATTCCACATTCCACCTTCCACCTTCCACCTTCCAACTTCCACATTCCAACTTCGAACTTCGACAGTACACCTTCCATCTTCCAACTTCCACATTCCACCGACCACCTTCCAACTTACAACTTACAACTTCCACATTCCACCTTCCACCTTCCAACTTCCACATTCCACATTCCTCATTCCACATTCCACCTTCCACCTTCCAACTTCCACATTCCACCTTCGAACTTCAACAGTCCACCTTCCATCTTCCGACTTCCACATTCCACCTTCCAACTTCCAACTTCCACATTCCACCTTCCAACTTCCAACTTCCAACTTCCACATTCCACATTCCACATTCCACCTTCCAACTTCCACATTCCAACTTCGAACTTCGACAGTACACCTTCCATCTTCCAACTTCCACATTCCACCTTCCAACTTCCACATTCCACCTACCACCTTCCAACTTCCAACTTCCACATTCCACATTCCACCTTCCACCTTCCACCTTCCAACTTCCACATTCCAACTTCGAACTTCGACAGTACACCTTCCATCTTCCAACTTCCACATTCCACCGACCACCTTCCAACTTACAACTTACAACTTCCACATTCCACCTTCCACCTTCCAACTTCCACATTCCACATTCCTCATTCCACATTTCACCTTCCACCTTCCAACTTCCACATTCCAACTTCGAACTTCGACAGTACACCTTCCATCTTCCAACTTCCACATTCCACCTACCACCTTCCATCTTCCAACTTCCACATTCCACCTACCACCTTCCAACTTCCAACTTCCACATTCCAACTTCCAACTTCGATAGTACACCTTCCATCTTCCATCTTCCAACTTCCACATTCCATCTTCCAACTTCCATCTTCCAACTTCCACATTCCAACTTCGAACTTCGACAGTACACCTTCCATCTTCCAACTTCCACATTCCACCGACCACCTTCCAACTTCCACATTCCACCTTCCTCATTCCACATTCCACCTTCCACCTTCCACCTTCCAACTTCCACATTCCAACTTCGAACTTCGACAGTACACCTTCCATCTTCCAACTTCCACATTCCACCTACCACCTTCCATCTTCCAACTTCCACATTCCACCTACCACCTTTCAACTTCCACATTCCACATTACAACTACGAAATTAGACAGTACACCTTCCATCTTCCAACTTCCATCTTCCATCTTCCAACTTCGACATTCCACATTCCATCTTCCATCTTCCAACTTCCACATTCCAACTTCCATCTTCCATCTTCCATCTTCCATCTTCCATCTTTCAATTTCCATCTTCCATCTTCCAACTTCCAACTTCCACATTCCACATTCCAGCTTCCAGCTTCCACATTCCACCTTCCAACTTCCAACTTCCACATTCCACATTCCACCTTCCACCTTCCACCTTCCAACTTCCACATTCCAACTTCGAACTTCGACAGTACACCTTCCATCTTCCAACTTCCACATTCCACCGACCACCTTCCAACTTACAACTTACAACTTCCACATTCCACCTTCCACCTTCCAACTTCCACATTCCACATTCCTCATTCCACATTCCACCTTCCACCTTCCAACTTCCACATTCCAACCCGAACTTGACAGTACACCTTCCATCTTCCAACTTCCACATTCCACCTACCACCTTCCATCTTCCAACTTCCACATTCCACCTACCACCTTCCAACTTCCAACTTCCACATTCCAACTTCCAACTTCGATAGTACACCTTCCATCTTCCATCTTCCAACTTCCACATTCCATCTTCCAACTTCCATCTTCCAACTTCCACATTCCAACTTCCAACTTCCACATTCCATCTTCCGTCTTCCATCTTCCATCTTCCAATTTCCATCTTCCATCTTCCATCTTCCAACTTCCAACTTCCACATTCCACATTCCACATTCCAACTTCCAATTTCTTATTGATTTAATTCATTTTTTCCATTAATGTGAATAGCTGTTATTTCACCATTTTTAAACGTATTCCAATCATTCCAAGATTAAACGTCACCATTTATTCATCTCTTTAAAATCTTGGTGGGTTACACCTTCCATCTTCCAACTTCCACATTCCATCTTCCAACTTCCACCTTCCACCTTCCATCTTCCAACTTCCACATTTCAACTTCCAACTTCCACCTTCCACCTTCCAACTTCCAACTTCCAACTTCCACATTCCAACTTCGAACTTTGATAGTACACCTTCCACCTTCCATCTTCCAACTTCCACATTTCAACTTCCAACTTCCACCTTCCAACTTCCAACTTCCACATTCCACTTTCTATCTTCCAACTTCCATCTTCCAACTTCTACATTCCAACTTTGAACTTCAACAGTACACCTTCCATCTTCCAACTTCCACATTCCACCTTCCACCTTCCAATTTCCAACTTCCAACTTCCAACTTCCACATTCCAACTTCGAACTTCGACAGTACACCTTCCGTCTTCCAACTTCCACATTCCACCTACCACCTTCCACCTTCCAACTTCCAACTTCCACCTTTCAACTTCCAACTTCCACATTCCACCTTCTATCTTCCAACTTCCAACTTCCACCTTCCACCTTCCATCTTCCAACTTCCACATTTCAACTTCCAACTTCCACCTTCCACCTTCCAACTTCCAACTTCCACATTCCACTTTCTATCTTCCAACTTCCATCTTCCAACTTCCACATTCCAACTTTGAACTTCAACAGTACACCTTCCATCTTCCAACTTCCACATTCCACCTTCCACCTTCCAATTTCCAACTTCCAACTTCCACATTCCAACTTCGAACTTCGACAGTACACCTTCCGTCTTCCAACTTCCACATTCCACCTACCACCTTCCACATTCCACCTTCCAACTTCCAACTTCAAACTTCCAACTTCCACATTCCACATTCCAACTTCCAATTTCTTATTGATAATTCATTTTTTCCATTAATGTGAATAGCTGTTATTTCACCATTTTTAAACGTATTCCAATCATTCCAAGATTAAACGTCACCATTTATTCATCTCTCTAAAATCTTGGTGGGTTACACCTTCCATCTTCCAACTTCCACATTCCACCTTCCAACTTCCACCTTCCACCTTTCACCTTCCATATTCCACCTTCCAACTTCCAACTTCCAGCTTCTAACTTCCACCTTCTATCTTCCAACTTCCATCTTCCAACTTGCACATTCCAACTTTGAACTTCAACAGTACACCTTCCATCTTCCGACTTCCACATTCCACCTTCCAACTTCCAACTTCCACATTCCACCTTCCAACTTCCAACTTCCAACTTCCACATTCCACATTCCACCTTCCAACTTCCACATTCCAACTTCGAACTTCGACAGTACACCTTCCATCTTCCAACTTCCACATTCCACCTTCCAACTTCCACATTCCACCTACCACCTTCCAACTTCCAACTTCCACATTCCACATTCCAACTTCGAACTTCGATAGTACACCTTCCATCTTCCAACTTCCACATTC